>NW_028238629.1:42350-219734 GCF_009769465.1 Tauraco erythrolophus | reverse complement strand
GGCCGAGCAGGGGGCAGGGGAGCCACGGGGGGGTACGCGGGGGAGTCAGGCCGAGGGCGACACACGCTCTCAGCCCCTGCTTTGCCCCCCCCCGCCATGACGGGGGGCAGAACAACTCTGGACATCTGGGCTCCCCCTGCCCTCGCCCCGGTGCCAGGAGGCGGGTAGTGAGGCGGGGGGCCCGTGCCCGGGACGGGGGGGCATCTACCCCGGCACAGCGGGGAGGGCCCGGGCGTGCGGCCCCCCCCGCCCCGCCGAACCGTTGCCCATATATAGCCCCGGGCCGCGGCCGCCCGCCCGCCGCGCTCCGACGCCTTATAAGGGCGCGCGGCGGGGCCGGGGGCGGCGGCCCCCCCCCCGGGCCACCCGGGGCCCCCCGGCTTAACCCTTCCCGCGCCGCTCCCCGCGGGCGGCGTCCGGAGGGACGGGGCGCCCGCCCCCACCCCCCCGCGGGGCATCTGCGCGGGGAAACTGAGGCACGGCCGGGGGGGGGCCCGGGAGTCCAGGTGTCGTCCCCCCCCCCCGGGCACGGCGCGGACCGGAGCGCCCGGGTGCCCGTCAGGTGCCCGCCCGCAGAGGGGACCTGGTGCCCGGGCGGCCCCCCCGGGGCAGCACCAGGGACAGCGCCGGGCGCTGCCCCCGCCCCCCGCCCCCCGCTCCGGCCGGGTCCTGCCCCCGCCTCCCAGTCCTCCCAGTCCGGTCCGGCCGGGTCCTTCCCCTCCCGTCCCGGTCCGGTCGGTCCAGCCCGATCCCGACCCCCCCTGCCCGGTCCAGTCCGGCCGGGTCCTGTCCCCCCGCCCGGGTGGGGTCGGTCCTTCCGGTTCGGTTCGCCGTGGCCCGGTTCGGTTCGGCGCAGCCCGGCTCGGTTCGGTGCAGCCCGGTTCGGTTCGGTTCGGTTCGGTCCGGTTCCGCCCACCTTGTTCTTCACCTCGGCCGACAGCCCGTAGGCCGGCCCGCGGTTGAAGTTCGCGTTGGACATGGGTTCGGTGCGGGGGGGGTCCCGGTGGTTCGGGTCTGTCCCGGTTCGGTTCGGTTCGGCTCGGCTCGGCCTGGCTCGGTCCGGTCCCGTCGGGTCCGGTCGGTTCTTCCCGGGTCGCTCGTCCCGGTCCCGACCCGGCGCCGCCGCCACTTTTAAAAGTCGGCGGAGGGTGCGGAGCCCCCCCGGGCCGGGGCCGCCGCCAGCCAATCCGCGCCACCCGCCGCACTGACGTCACCGCGGGGCGGGTGGTGGCGTCATTTTTTCCACATTTAGCGGGGGGATCCCGGGGGGGCGGGGGAGCCCTGAGCCCCCCTCCCCTCAGCCCCCCTCCTCTTTTCATCCCTTCCCCATCCTCCATCCTCCCCATCTCCCGCCCTTCCCCTACTCCCCTTGACCCCCTCCTGTCTCTCTGTCCATCCCTCCCTCTGTCCATCCTTCTGTTCCTCCCTCCGTCCATCCCTCCCTCTGTCCATCCTTCTGTCCATCCCTCCCTCTGTCCATCCTTCTGTTCCTCCCTCCGTCCATCCCTCCCTCTGTCCATCCTTCTGTCCATCCCTCCCTCTGTCCATCCTTCTGTTCCTCCCTCCGTCCATCCCTCCCTCTGTCCATCCCTCCCTCTGTCCATTCCTCTGTCCATCCCTCCCTCTGTCCACCCTCCTGTCCATCCCTCCGTCCATCCCTCCGTCCATCCCTCTGTCCATCCCTCCTTCTGCCCATCTCTCCATCCCCCGACCCCCCCGCCCGACCCCCCCGTCCCTCTGTCCCTCCCCTCCCCGCGCCGTTCCTCCCGGGGGGAGCGGAGGGGCGGGGCGGGGCGGGGCGGTCCGGCCGCCCGGGTGCCCCCGGTGCCGTCAGCGGATCGGACTCCGCCGGCCCCGCCGGGGGGGCCGGTTCGTCACGGGCGCGGAATGCCGGGAGCGCCGGTGCCCGGGCCCCGCCCCGCCGGGGCCGCCGCTTCCATTTATAGCCGCCGCCGCGGCTGCGGTGTCACCGGGCGCCGCGTGACGTCACCGCGAGCCTCGGCCTCTGACGTCACCGAGCCGTCCCCAGTCCCGCGGCACATCCCCGGGCTCTGACATCATCGCGCAGCCCCGGCTCTGACGTCACGGGGAACCCCTTCGAGCCCCGCCCACCCCGCCAATCACCGCGCGGGCCCCGCCCCCAGCCGAGAGAAACCCGCGGGGATTGGCTGCGCCGCCGGCCCCGCCCCGTGACCCGGAAGCGCTGCCGGCGGCACATGGCGGCGCCCAGCGGCGCGGCCCCGGTGCGCGGCCGTGACCGGAGCGGCGCCCGCGCGGCGCCATGACGCTGCCGTGGGCCCGCGCGCTGCCGCGGCGGCTCTGGGCGGGCTGCGGGGCCCCGCAGGTGCGGGGGGGGCGGCGGGGGCACGGGCGGGAGGGGGGGGGGCGGCACCGGGCCCCCCCCCCCGCGCCCTCAGCGCCCGTTCTCCCCCCAGGTCGCCCGGGACGTGCGTCAGCGCAGCGGCGGCGCGGCCCGGGGGGACCCGGCGGGGGATGCTGCGGGGGGCACCTCGGAGGGCACCTCGGAGGGCACCTCGGGGGGCACCTCGGGGGACACCTCCGGGGCCGTCTCGGCGCGGCGCGGCGCCCCCCGCGGGCAGCCCCGGGGTCCCGCCGCCTTCGCGGCGGCGCTGGCGGCGCTGGAGCGGGCGCCCGGGCGGCGCGTGGGGCGGCTGGAGCTGGTGGAGGCGGCGCTGGCGGCGATGCCCGCCCTGGGGGTGGCACGGGAGCGGGGCGCCTACCACCGGCTGCTGCGCCTGCTGCCCCGCGGGCCCTGGGTGCCCCGCGGGCCCGTGCAGCGCCTGCTGGCGCCCTTCCCGCGGCAGCAGGAGTGCGGCCTGCAGGTCCTGGAGCAGATGGAGCGATACGGTGCGAGCGGGCACGGGCAGGGGGCTCCAGCCCCCGGGGGGGCGCCTGGGTGCCCGGTGCCCTGGGGAGGGGGTGCCTGATTCCTTGGGGAGGGGTCCTGGATGCGCGGTGCCCTGGGGAGGGGGTCCCTGATTCCTTGGGGAGGGTCCTGGGTGCCCTGGGGAGGGGGTGCCTGATTCCTTGGGGAGGGTCCTGGGTGCCCTGGGGAGGGGGTGTCTGATTCCTTGGGGAGGGTCCTGGGTGCCCTGGGGAGGGGGTGCCTGATTCCATGGGGAGGGGTCCTGGATGCCCAGTGCCCTGGGGAGGGGGTGCCTGATTCCTTGGGGAGGGTCCTGGGTGCCCTGGGAAGGGGGTGCCTGATTCCATGGGGAGGGGTCCTGGGTGCCCAGTGCCCTGGGGAGGGGGTGCCTGATTCCTTGGGGAGGGTCCTGGGTGCCCTGGGAAGGGGGTGCCTGATTCCATGGGGAGGGGTCCTGGGTGCCCAGTGCCCTGGGGAGGGGGTGCCTGATTCCTTGGGGAGGGGTCCCAGACGCGCGGGTCCCCGTGCAGGTGTGATGCCAGATGCGGAGACGCGGTTTCTGCTCCTGGGGGTCTTCGGGCCGCGCAGCCGCCCCGTGCGCAAGTGCCAGCGGATGCTGTACTGGCTGCCGCGGCTGCGCCATGTGGACCCCCACCCCCTGCCCCCCTGCCTGCCCCCCCCCGGCCTGGCCACTGCCCGCTTGGGCCTGCGCCGCATCGCCAACGACCCCGACGCCCGCATCACCGTCTACCAGGTGGGACGTGGGCACAGACGCGGGGCTGGGGGGCACACCGGGGGGTCATGCGGGCAGGGGTGGGGGCATGGGGGCATTAGGGGGCGCGGGGGGGTGGGTAGATGGGGGGTGGGGAACCAGTGTCACTGTCAGGGGGGACGGGATGGGGATGGGGACAGGGAACCCACCTTTTCAGCTGGGTGGGACGCAGCGACATGGAACTGGGGCGGGAGACGTGAGGATGGGGGCACAGAGGACGCCCCCCCGTCACTGTGGGGTGGCACGCTGCTGCAGCCGGGCCCGGTGCCCCGGGTCGTTACGTGGCGGCGGTGACAGCTGTCCCCCCCCCGCAGCGACCACTGCCGGACGAGGGGGATGACGAAGGCTCCGTCCAGCCCTACATCGTTGGTGAGTGCCAGCGGGCCCGGAGGGACCCGGGCGTCGGGGGAGGCATGTGGGCATCGTGGGGCTGGGGGGGCACCTGTGTGTTTGGGGGAACGCCGGCACACGGCGGGACGCAGTGCGCGGGGGGAACTCGGGCATTCGGAGGAGCCTGGTGCAGAGGGAGACCTGCAGCGCCGGGGTCCCCCAACTTGGTGTAGGGGTTTGGGGCCCTGGTGCCAGCGCGGAGCCCCCAGCTCACCCCCCTGCAGGTGCCCAGAGCCCGGAGCAGCAGGCACTGCTGGCGCGGCACGGCCCGGCGCGGCCCGTCTTCGTGGAGGGGCCGTTCCCCCTCTGGCTGCGCAGCACCCGCCTGTGCTACTACGTGCTGCGGGGAGACCCCCTGCCCCCCCACCTGCGGGTGAGCCTGGGCCCCCGGGCTGGGGAGGGGCGGGAGGGGACGAGATGGAGGGGAGGGGGGGTCCCATGGCTCGGGGTGGGAGGAGGGGGGGACCCCCACGGCCCACAGTGGGTGGGAGGGGTGTCTCATGGACCCCCAGAGGGGTCCCATGGCCTGGGACGGGTGGGACGGGACCCCCATGGCCTGGGGTGGGTGGGTGGGAGGGGTCCCATAGATTGAGACAGGAGGGGATGGGACCCCCCTGGCCCGGGACGGGTGGGAGGGGACCCCCTGGCCCGGGACAGGAGGGGTTGGGACCCCGTGGCCCGGGGTGGGTGGGATGGGACCCCTGGCCCGGGACGGGTGGGAGGGGACACGGTGCCCCCGCCAGGAGGACCCCCCGGACCCCGAGCGCAGCCTGTACTACCCCCTGCACCTGGACCTGGACCTGGAGCGTGGCCCCTGGGACGATGACGAGTTCGATGTGGAGGAGGGTGAGGTGGGGGGGTCAGGGTGGGGGGGGGGGGGGTCAGGGTGGGGGTCCCCGCGCTCTCCCTGACCCCCCCCGTTCCCCCGCAGTGGAGGAGGGGCCGGTGTTCGCGCTGTGCATGGCGGGCGCGGGCGACCGGCACACCCTGGGCCGGTGGATCGCGGGGCTGCAGGAGGCGAACCCGGTGCTGGGGCGCACCCCGGTGGTTTTCCGCCTGGCGGAGGGGGACGCGGGGGCGGCCGCGCCCGGAGACCCCCCCGCGCCCCGCCTGGAGGCGACGTGTGGCCCCTCGCCCCCCGCGGGGCTGCAGCCCCCCGACACGCCGCCGGGGCCCGGGCGCGGCGCGGAACCGGGCGAATAAAGGCGGCGTCCGACGGAGAGAGGTGTCCGGTGTCGGGGCGGGGGGGGAGAAGGGGGGGGGGGGGGGGGGTGCTTGGCGCATGCGCACCGGCGCACCGACGCCGTCCGGGAGCCTGGCGGAACCGCGGGCGGCGCATGCGCGGTGCGCCGCGCGCCCCGTCGGGGGAGCGCCGGGGCGAGCGGGGCCGGAAGCGGAAGCGGCGGCGGCGTCATCGGCGGCGCGCCCGGCATGAGCGCGGCCGAGCGGGGCGCGGGGGGCGGCCCCGGCCCCGTTCCCGGCGCCGTTCCCGGCCCGGCGGCGGAGCCCGGCGGGCGCAAGGCGCGGGGGCGGCCGCGGCTGACGGAGTCGGACCGGGCGCGGCGGCGGCTGGAGTCGCGGAAGAAGTACGACGTGCGGCGGGTGTACCTGGGCGAGGCGCACGGGCCCTGGGTGGACCTGCGCCGCCGCAGCGGCTGGAGCGACGCCAAACTGGCCGCCTACCTGCTGGGGCTGGAGCGGGGGCAGCGCGCCGGGCGGCGCGGGTGAGCGGGGCCGGGGGTCGGGCGGGGGGCGGGGGGGGGGGGGGGGGGGCGCCCCTTTCCCCTCCCGCGGCTCTCGGGACGCGACCCCCGCCGCGGGGAGGGGCTGCCCCGTTTGTGCCCAGACCGCCGCCCCCCCCCCCCTCTCCGCAGGAAACCGTGGGAGCAGATCCCGAAAAAGCCCAAGCGGAAGAAGAGTGAGTGGTGGGGGGCTCGGCCGGGGGCTGTGGGGCTCGGCCGGGAGGCGGGGGGCTCAGCCCGGGGCTGGAGGGCTCGGCCAGAGAGGGAGCAGGGGGCTCAACCGGGGGGTGGGGGTCTCAGCTGGGGGCTAGGGGCTCGGCCGGGGGGCTGGGGGGCTCAACCGGGGGGTGGGGGGCTCAGCTGGGGGCTAGGGGCTCAGCCGGGGGGCTGGGGGGCTCAACCGGGGGGTGGGGGGCTCAGCTGGGGGCTGGGGGTTCGGTCAGGGGCTGGGGGGCAGGATGTTGGGAGCGGTGAGGGGGTGGGTGCTGGGCCTGGCAGCACGTGTCGGGGGTGCCAGGGGTGCTGGGGGCGGGGGGGGGGGGGGCGGCGGGGGTGCCAGCTGCCAGCAGCCCTCCCCCAGGGCGGCGGCGCAACGTGAACTGCCTGCGGCACGCCGTGATCTGGTACGAGGACCACCGGCAGCGCTGCCCCTACGAGCCGCGGCTGGCGGAGCTGGACCCCTCGGTGGGGCTCTACACCACGGCCGTGTGGCAGTGCGAGCGCGGGCACCGCTACTTCCAGGACCTGCACTCGCCGCTGCGGCCGCTCAGCGACTCCGGCGGGGACAGCGATGGCGGTGCGTGGAGGGGGGGGGGGCTGCAGCCCGCTGAGGGGGGGGTGGGGGGTGCTCAGCTGGGCGGTGGGGCCACAACTGCACCGTCTGTGGGCTTGGCCTGGGGGTGGGGGGCCCAGGGGGCTCAGGAGGGGGGGTTCATTGGGGGTGGGGATGCTCCTTTGGTGTTTGGGGGGGGGGGACAACCCTTCAAAAGCCCCCCCCTAATCTTCTCTCTCCTGCAGCAGCAGGTCCTGGCAGCTCCTCCTCGGGGGACTGCAGCTCCAGCTCGGAGGTGACGCCGGGGGGGGCCCCCTCGACACCTGAGGGGGCCGTGTCAGTGCCAGGGCGGGTAGCAGGGGCCTCCCCTGCAGGCCCAGGCCCCCCCGAGGGTGCTGTGGAGGGGCGGGGGGCAGCGCTGGAGGCTGTGGTCTGCGTGCCGCTGCCACTGCCGCTGCGGCTGGGCACGGAGCGGGGGGCACTCGCCGAGGGGGGGCCCCCCACCCTGCTGCAGGGACCCCCTCTCCTCATCCTGGCCAGCCCTGGCTACGATGCGCTGGGGGGTCTGCAACTGGATGTCGGCACGGAGCAGGTGCCCTGTGCCCTGCTGGAGGGAAGGGGCACCTTCCCCCCACCCCCTCCGGACCCTCATCTGCCCAAGACAGGTGGGGGGGGGGGCAGGGGGTCTTGGGTATTAGAGGGGTTGGGGTGCTTGGGACCTCGGGTGCTGGGGGAATCAGGGTGCTGGGGGGATCGGGGTGTTGGTGGGGGGGTCAGAGGGGATCGGGGTGCTGGGGGGTGTCAGAGGGGATCGGCGTGCTGGGGGGGGGCAGGGGAGGTCGGGATGCTGAGGGGGGCGGGGGGCTGGCAGTGCCTCACTTGCCTTGCTGGTGGCAGAGGAGGACGAAGTGCTGGGGCTGAAGCAGGAGGAAATGCCCCTCCCTGCCGAGATGCCCCTCCCTGCCGCTGAGCCTGCCCTGAAGCCCCCTCCGGAGCCCCCCCGGGAGCCCCCCCCACCTGCACTGGCTGAGGACGCTGACGGTGGGGACGTGTCGGCCATCATCTACGAGATCCCCAAAGAGCCCGAGAGGTCAGGGTGCCGCGGGCTGGGGGCTGCGGGGTACCCGGGGGCTGGGGGGGTTGGGGCTGGGAGGGGTGGTGGAGTTTGGGGTCCCTGGGGGCTTGGAGAGAGCGTGAGGTGTTGGGGGGGGTCTTTGGGGGTCACTACAAGGTGCCCTGAGTTTCACGGGGGTCAGGGCTGGAGAGGGCCTGGGGGGTCCCAAAGGGTTCAGGGCATGGGAGGCTGTGAGGGTTGGGGATTTTGGGGTTGGGGGAGACCCTGGGGGTATGGGGGGGCATGTGGGCACCCTCGGAGGAGCAGAGGCTTTTTGGGGGGCGGTGGTGGGTGCTGGGGGGGGGTGTTTTTCAGGGGTGCTCTTGGGGCGAGGGAGCTGCTCAGGGCTTGCGGAGGGGTTTGGCTTTCTCTGGCACATCGAGGGTGCCACATGAGCCCTCGACTGTCTGTGCCAGTGGCATGGCCTCTGTGGCAGGGGGGGGCTCACCCTCTTCTGCCTCGCCCCTCCCTGCGCAGGCGGCGGCGCAGCAGGCGGGTCCGCGCATCCCCCCCTGCCCCCGAGGAGCTCCCGGAGCCCATCGCGTGCCCCTACGCCGGCTGCGGGCAGGTCTACGTGGCTCTCAGCAGCTTCCAGGTGTGCCCCCCCCCCCCCCCCTCGTGCCCCCCCCGTGCCCCCCACACCCCTCGGGGCCTCCCTCACCTCTCTGCCTCCCAGAACCACGTCAACCTGGTGCACCGCAAGGGCCGGACCCAGCAGTGCCCCCAGCCCGGCTGCGGGAAGAGGTTTTACCTGGCGACCCACCTGCGGCGGCACATGGTCATCCACTCCGGTGAGCGCTCGGTGTGTGTGTCCCCCCCCCCCCCCCGTGCTCCCCCAGTCCCCGACGTCCCCCAACGTGCCCCAACGTGCCCCCCCAGGCGTGCGGGAGTTCACTTGCGAGACCTGCGGGAAATCCTTCAAGCGCAAGAACCACCTGGAGGTGCACAGGCGGACGCACACCGGGGAGACCCCCCTGCAGTGAGCGACGGGCGGGGGGGGGTACTGGGGAGACCCCCGGTGGGGAGTGTCGAGGGAGGGGCACTAGGGAGCCCCCTGCTTGTGGTCGGGCATTGAGTGACGTGGGGGGGATGGAGGGGGCACACACCCCACTCCCTCTGACTCCCCTCGTTCTGCCCGCTCCTTGCAAGGCACGAGGTCTGCGGGTACCCCTCACCCCCCCTTGCCCCCCCCAGGTGCGAGGTCTGCGGGTACCCCTCACCCCCCCTTGCCCCCCCCAGGTGCGAGGTCTGCGGGTACCGCTGCCGCCAACGCGCCTCCCTGACGTGGCACATGCGGCGCCACGGGGGGCCGGGGCTGCGCCCCTTCCCCTGCGAGCGCTGCGGGCGGCGCTTCGAGCGCCCCGAGGGGCTCAAGTTCCACGCGCTGAAGAGCCACCCCGAGCCCCGTGGTACGTAGGGCCCCCCCTCACCCCGCAGGGACCCCCCCCCCCCCCCCCCCGCTGGATCACCCCCTTGCTGGGTCACCCTGGCGTCCCCAGCGCTGTGTCACGGCACGTGGAGGTGTGGATGTGCATCCCAGGGGGTCCTGACCCCCCTGCCATGGGGCACTTGGAGCGTCTGGCCCCTGGGGGGCTCCTGGAGCTGCCCGAGGACCCGCGCCCCCCTTCCCCCCCCCAGCTGGGGGCCGCTGGCACCCCCCAGACCCCCCCGTTGCCCCAGGCTCCTCACACTCTTTATTTATTTCCTGACGCTCAGTTGTCATCCTCTCCTTCCTCCAGGGCAGCTGGGTCGTGGGGGGTAGCGGGGACCCTGGTTTTGTCTTGGAAGGGGGGGGCGGCCCCCCCGACCCCCCGGTTCCATTAAAGTGATGGTTTTACTGGCCGCCTCCTGCGCGCTGCCTGGGAGCCCCGGGGGTGGGCAGGGGCGGCACACGGAGGGGCAGGGGGCCCCGGGGCGGTGGCCGGGGGGGGCACACGGGTGGCCGGGGGGGCACACGGGTGGCCCGGGGGGGCACACGGGTGGTCGCGGCCCCCGCCGGACGGTGCCGCCCCGTCGGGCCCGGGCCCCGCCCCGGAGCTGTCCCCGGTGCTGCAGCGGCGGCGGCTCCTGCGCGCCTGCCCCGTACCCGCCCCCCGCTCCTTCATCACCCCCGGCCTTCCTCCTCCTCCTCCTCCATCACCCACGGCCTTCCTCCTCCTCCTCCTCCATCTCCCCTCGCGTCATGCCGCCGCGGCGGCCACTCCCTCCTTCATCACACCCCCCCCACCCGGCATTCTCCTCCCCCATCACCCCGTCTTCTTCTTCTTCTTCTTCCTCCTCCTCCTCCTCCTCCTCCTCCTCCTCCTCCTCCTCTTTCCCGCCCCCCGCCGGGTCACGTGGGCGGGGCGGGGGGCGCTGCGGGCGGTGTCTATGGGGGGGGTCTCGGGGGGCGTCGAGGAGTCCCGCCCGCTCGGCAGCCAATGGGCTTCGCTGGGGGGGTCGGTCCGTCCCGGGGTGCGGGGGGGGGGGGGGGGGGCCGGGCCGACCCACCTGCGGGCGGACGGAGCCATCGCGGAGCGGGGGGGGGGGGGGGCCCGGCCCCGCCCACCGCGCGGGTTTGGGGGGGCCCCGCCCCGCGGCCGCCCAAGGACGTTTAAAGGACCGACGAGGCCGCCGCTCGCAGCAGCCGGCGCCGCGGCCGAGACCCCCGGAGCCGCCCCGCCTCGGGGCCCCCCGCAGCCCCCCGAGCCCGCCGGGCCGTGCGGGGGCCCCCCCCGAGCAGCCCCTGCGGCCACGGCCCCGCGACGATGGTGACGGTAGGAGTGGGGGGGAGGGTCGTGGGGGTTGGGGGTGTCGCCCCCCCCCCTCCCCAGCATCCTCCATCTCCCCAAATCCCTGTCCCGTGCTCCACCCACCCCCCCCCAGCTCCCTGGCATCCAACGTCCCCCACTCTCTGTGCCCCCCCGTGCCTCCCACCCCCCTATTCCCCCCGTTCCTACATCCCCTCACCTCCAGCCCCCCCCACCATTCCCACCCCCCCACGACCCCGTCATCTCCGCGTGTCCCTCCCGTGCGATGGCCCCGTGAGCGTGTGACACACTTGGGTGGGGACGGGAGCTGTGCGCACACTCGTGTGTGTCACATGTGGAGGCACATGTGTGTGTGTCACATGTGGGGGCACATGTGTGTGTGTCACATGTGGGGGCACGCGTGGGGCACGCGGGGCGTGCCAGCCCGTGCGGCACCTGCTGTGCTGGGACACGCGTGTGCAAGGGCGGAGTGAGGGCCTGGTCCTCCGTGGGGCACCGGGGCCACGCAGAGTCACTGCCACACGCGTGCACGGCGCAGAGGGGCCTGCACGTGGGTGCACACGCGTGTGCCAGCGCCTCCGCTTCAGTGTGTGGGCGCGGGGGCACGCGTGTGGGGAGGAGGTGCCTGTGCACACGCAGCGCGCGGACACGCGCAGCCCCGTCCCTGTGCGGAGTGGGGGGGTGTGGGGCAGGGGCGTGTGTCGCTGCACTGGGGGAGTGTGGGGGGGTGTGTGTGCCCGTGTGTGTGTGCGCCCGTGTGTGCGTGTGCCCGTGTGCGTGTGCCCGTGTGCGTGTGCCCGTGAGTGTGACCGTGTCCGTGTGTCCGTGTGTGTGCCCATCTCCGCGTGCCCGTGTGTCCCCATCTCCGTATCTCCGTGTGTGTGCCCGTGTGTCTGTGTGTCTGTGTGTGTCCGTGTGTCCGTGCCCGTGCGTGTGCCCATCTCCGTGTGCCCGCGTGTCCGCGTGCGCATCCGCGCCGCCGGCAAATCCCCTTTTCTCGATCCCATTTGGTGATTTTCGGCTTTTCCACTTTCGCTTTTCTCACCGGCCAATTTCGGGGCCGCCGCTGCCCGCGGGCGGACAGACGGACGGACGGACGGACGGACAGACGCCCCCCCGCCCCGCGCCGCTTCAGCCCCTGGCCAGCTCCCGGCGGGCCCGAGCCCCGTCCCGCCGCGGGGGCGCGCAGCCCCCGCACGCCCGGTCCCGCGGCCGTGGCTGGCGGCCCCGGGTGTCCCGTCTCCCGGCGACAAAGGCCCGTTGTCCCCCGCTGTTTTGCGGGGGGGGGGGGGGGGCGGGGCTGCGCTGCACAATGGGGGAATTATCCCCCGGGGGGAAGCGCGTGCCAGACACCTGAGTCCCGTCCCGCTTCGGGGCAGTGGGGCACGGCGGGACCCCCGATGCCCGAGGAGCATCTGTGCCCCGAGGAGCCCACTGCCCCCCCCCCGTCCCCATCCGAGCTGTCCCCGTCCCCCCACTCTCCGTGTCCTCATCCCTGCTGCCGTGTCCTGCCGTCCCCATCCCGCTGTCCCCCCGCCGCTGCGTCCCTGCTTCACCTCAGTGACGCCGCCGTGTGCCCACCCTCGGGGTTCCCCATGCCCATCTCCTTGTCCCCACGCTGTCCCCGTGCCCCCGGCATCCCCGTCCCTCTGCTGTCCCTGCGGTGGAGATACACTGGTGACACCCACCCGTCCCCTCAGCAGATCCTGAGCACGGCGGAGGCCCAGGCTCCCAGCACCCCGGGGCCGTCGTGCTGCGGCCCCGTCCCCGTGGCTGTGCCGGTGGTGGCAGTGCCAGGGCCAGGGGTGGCGGCGACGCTGCCCAATGGGGCCCCCCCAGGTCCCCCTGCAGCTGACGACAGCAAAACCAACCTGATCGTCAACTACCTGCCCCAGAGCATGAGCCAGGAGGAGCTGCGGAGCCTCTTCGGCAGCCTCGGGGATATCGAGTCCTGCAAACTCGTCCGCGACAAGGTCACCGGTACGACACGGGGGGGTGTGAGACGAGGGACGCGGGACGTGGGGAGATGGGATGTGGCAGGTGGGACACAGGGACACGAGCAGATGGGATATGGGAATATGGGGACACAGGCGGGTGGGACATGGGACACAGGGAAATGGGACGTGGGTGGGTAGGGTGTGGGGACATGGGGAGACGTGATATGGGAAACAGGGAGATGTGATGTGGGGACTAGTGGGGAGACGTGATATGGGAAACAGGGAGATGTGATGTGGGGACTTGTGGGGACTGTGACAGGGATGGGCATGTGGGTGGGACTGTGGGGACAGGGACAACCTCTCTGAGGACATCAGGTCCTGCAAGCTCGAGCGCAGGATCCCTGGTACAGGGACACGGGGATATGTGGGGGTGGGGACTGCAGGGACCGAAATGGAGATGGGATGGAAACGGGCCTTCGTGACAGGGGTGGGCATGGGGCCACCCCCGGTGCTGACCCTGTGCCCCAGGGCAGAGCCTGGGCTATGGCTTCGTCAACTACGTTGAGGCAGGTGACGCCGACAAGGCCATCAGCACCCTCAACGGCCTCAAGCTGCAGACCAAGACCATCAAGGTGCCCAACACCAGGGTCCCTTGGGGCAGTGGGCACAAGGGAGTGCCTCCGCGGCGGGGAGGGTGGTGGGTGCTGAGGTTGCTTGGAGCTGACGGATGCTGGAGTCCCCGGGGGGTGTTGGGCACCAGGGAGTCCTCACAGGGAGTGGCAGATGCTGGGGTCTCTCAGGGAGGTGGACACTAGGGTGGTCTTTGAGGTGGGGGAGATGGCTGGGTTCCTGCAGGGGGAGGGCCCATGGGTGGGCGGCAGCTTTGAGACCCAGACACCTAGATCCCCAGGGCTGACCTACCCGCCCCCTCCAGGTGTCCTATGCTCGTCCCAGCTCGGCCTCCATCCGCGATGCCAACCTCTACGTGAGCGGTCTCCCTAAGGCCATGGGGCAGAAGGAGATGGAGCAGCTCTTCTCCCAGTATGGCCGCATCATCACCTCCCGCATCCTCGTCGACCAGGTCACAGGTGCACGCGGACGCCTGGGTCCGCCGGAGGAAGGGGGAGCCGCCCAGACGCCTGGGTTCCTGGGAGGGTCTACGGGGTGGGGGAACCTTTCCTAGATGCCTGGATCCCGTGGGTGGGCAGCAGGGTGCCTGAGGGAGGATTCCTTGGATAGCTGGGTCCCACGGGTGGGTCTGTCGGGGGGATTCCCTGGATGCCCGAGTCCTGCGGCCGTGCAGCAGAATCTCCGGGCTCTACCCTGGATGCCCCGTGCACAGGTGTCTCGCGGGGAGTGGGCTTCATCCGTTTCGACAAGCGCGTGGAGGCGGAGGAGGCCGTCCGGGGGCTGCACGGGCAGAAACCGCTGGGTGCCGCCGAGCCCATCACCGTCAAGTTCGCCAACAGCCCGGGCCAGAAGTCGGGGGGGGCCCTGCTCAGCCTCTGCCCCGGTGCCCGCCGCTACGGTGCCCTGCACCACCCCCCACAGCGCTTCCGGTGAGCCCAGCGTGCCCGGGGACCGCGGCGCGGGTGGGACGTCCCTGGGAACGGGGCGATGGGGACACCCCCGTGGTGAAGAGACACCTCCGTGGGCACATCCCCGAGTGCCCCCAATGGCTTCTTGTCCCCTCCAGGCTCGACAGCTTGCTGAACGTGGCCTACGGCGTGAAGAGGTAATGGCCCCCTCCCCCTCCACCTCCCCCTCCCCCAGCCCAGCTCTGCACCCCCAGCCCCGCGCGCGTCCCGAGGGGACGCCCGGCGCCGGGGCGCCCTGACCCCAGGCCAGCCCCGTGTTGCCGCTGCCCAGGTTCTCCCCGCTGGCCGTCGAGGCGGTGCCCGGGCTGGCCGGGGTGGGCCTGGGGGCCCCCGCCACCGGCTGGTGCATCTTCGTGTACAACCTGGCGCCCGAGGCGGACGAAAGCGTCCTCTGGCAGCTCTTCGGGCCCTTCGGCGCCGTCACCAACGTCAAGGTCATCCGCGACTTCGCCACCAACAAGTGCAAGGGCTTCGGCTTCGTCACCATGACCAACTACGAGGAGGCGGCCGTGGCCATCGCCAGCCTCAACGGCTACCGCCTGGGTGACCGCGTGCTCCAGGTCTCGTTCAAGACTAGCAAACAGCACAAGGCCTGAGCCCCATCCTGCTGTCCCCTGGCCCCCAGGACCAGGTCCCCTGGCACCACCAGGCCACGAGGACCCCCATGAGCACCAAGGGCACCCTGGAGACCATGGAGAACCCCCTGGACACCTGGAGACTGTGGGGACCCCCTTCATGAGCACCAAGGACGCCATGGGGACAACCCAAGGATACTCTGGAGACCATGCGGACCCCCTGCCAGGCACCGAGGACACTGTGGGGACCTCCCCACCCTGGAGACTGTGGAGAACTCCTCCGGACACCTGGAGACCTTGGGGACCCCCTCTGTGGAAACCAAGGACACCATGGGGACACCCAAAGTACGGCCCGGATACCATGGACACCCCCACCCGCTCCCCTGGGCGCTATGGATGCCCTGAGGACTTCCCCAAGTGCCCTAAAGCTCTCGGACACTGTGGGGGCACGGAGGTACTGAGGGCACCTCCGGAGAACCCCCCACCCCATCACCTCGGCAAGACTGCAGCACCCCCAGGACACTGAGGGCACACTGGGGGCACCCTGAAAACCCTGGGAATTGTGAAGGAGTCTGGATACGGAGCAGGGGGGTCACCTCGAAAGCCCCCAGGAACGCCACGGGCACCTCGAGGACCCCCACCAGCACATAGAGATGTACGAGGACCCCCCCCCCCAGGCGCTGCGGAGACCCTTGAGGTGGGGCTCCCCGCCCCTCCCCCAGCACCCAGAAGCCGTGGCAACCCCCAAGGAGCCCAGGTACCTCGGGGACCCCCCAGGACCCCCAGCACTCTCTGGGGCAGGTACCAGGCCAATATCCCTTCTCCTGGTTTTTTGCTCTTCTGAGCAGGGGGGTGGGCACCCCCAAACTGGGAGAATTGGGATCCTCTCCCCTTAGGGGTGTCTTGTCCCCGGGGTAAAACTGGGCTGAGCACGGAGACCCCAGGGGTCTGCTGGCACTGGGCTGCCCCCGGGGGTACCACGGGGGAGGGAAAGAGGCCCCGCCCCCTCGGCTAAGCCACGCCCCCAGGATCGAGGTCTCCCCGCCCCAGCTCGGAGCCCCCGCCCCAGCTCGGAGCCCCCGCCCCCAGCTCGGAGCCCCCGCCCCCGGCGCAGCGCCCGCCCGGAGCGGTGCCCGCGGTGCCCCCGCCAGAGCAGCCGGTTCCGCCTGTTGTGTCCCGCGGCTGGTGCCAAGCGGGGGCCGGGCCCCCCTCCCCTCCGATCCACGAGTCCACGGGAGCGTCTGTGCTCGCCCTCCTCTTTTTTCCATTTGTTTCTTTTTTTTTTTTGGAGGGGGGAATTTTTTGGGGAGAAAGAACAAACAATAACGAATAATGACGATAACGGTAGCGAGGAGAGAAGCCGGCACAGCAAGCGGTGACTCCTCCGGAGCGACAGACACAAACCCATCTATTTTTGTAAGAGAAGAAGAAAAAAAAAAAAAAAAAAATCCCCCGAAGTGCCCCGAAGCTGCCCCCCTGGAGGGGAGTTAAGGGATGGGAACCTGTTCCGTGCCTCCCCAGTTGCCAGGAGGCAGGGCCAGTGGCTGTGATGCCCAAGCGTGGTCCCAGCACGTTTTTGGGGGGCTATGGCACTAAAATGCCATCAGGTTGAGTCTGCCAGGTGGTCCCGCTGCCCCTGAGCCTCCAGCACCCCCAAGCCAGGGAGGGGGGGGGTCTTGTCCACACTGCCCTGTCCCCACCTTTCTCCACATAGTCCCCAAATGGGCGTTTTTGCCGCAACCTCCTCGGCTCGCTGGGGCGGGTGCTTTTGCCTGGCCAGGTCGAGCATCCTGGCCAAAGAAAAGGGCAGAAGACCCCCCCAGAACTCCCAACCCTCCCAAAAGGCTGAGTCTCCCGTAGCAGCCCCATCCTCATTATTATTATTATTATTATTATTATTATTATTATTATTATTATTATTATTATTATTATTATTATTATTATTATTGTTATTATTACAATTGCTATTATGATTTATTTTATTTTCTCTGTCGGGATAATTTCTTGCTTTTCAGTAGTTTTGGTTCCTATTTATTTCCAATTCTTTGCTGGCTTCCTCCGGCCCTGGGACCCCTGGGACCTCTTTGCCCCTCTTGTGTCCCCTGGGACCCCCACCTCACCCCTCCCGGCTCCTGCTTTTTGCATCGCGTCGTGTCGTGCCTGTTTGCAGCTTCTCGTAGTTTTAACTTACCGTTGATGTAAATAGTTATTACTCCCGCTGCCCACGTGTACGCGCGTCCCCGGCGCCCGCGGCCGCCTCCACCCCCCAAGCTCTGACCCCTCCCTGGGGCAGCTCCCTGCCGAAGACCCTCGTCCCAGGGGTCTGGGCATCCCGGGAGCTGCGGCGCCAGCACGGCGGGTGTGGACCGAAGGGTCCCCCAGTTCAGTAGCAATAAGGGCTGTGCCCCGGGGGGGTCCCACCTCAGCCCCCGCCGTTTCTCTGGGGGGCCCAACGCGGGGAGAGCTCCCGAGTGTGAGCAGGGCCCCCCCACCGTGAGCAGCACCCCCTGGGGAGCAGGGCCCCCGCAGGGGATGAGCTCCAGGCTCCCACCCCCAGGCTCGACTCTTTGTACTTTTCATGGCAGAAATAATAAAATAATAAAAAAAAAACCCCACCCCAAACACCCCATAAGTTGTAGAGTGTGTGTGTGGGGGGGTTTGATGTGACACACACTGTGCCCCGCGCAGCATGGGGCCCTCCGGGCTGAGGTCTGGTGCAGAGCGCCCGGACCCCGGTGGCTCCCACCATGGACCGTTAAGGGCAGCGGCGCCGGGACTGTGCCCGTCCCCGGGCATGGTGCGAGGACGCTGGGTGCACGGGCAGGCACGGGGGCACTGGAGGGGCCGTGCTGCTGTTGGGCGCGCAGCTCCTGCGTGCTCCTGGGGTGGCGGGCAGCAGCGGAGGAGGATGTCCTGAGTCTTGTCCCCCCACTTGGAGAGGTCTCCCCATGCCAGGCACCGGGGGAGATGGCTCTTCTCAGTGCCCGCCATGGGAAAGGCTCCCGCTGGGCTGAGCTGTGATGGAACCCATGGGTGATGGCACCCATGGGTGACGGCTGCCCGCTTGCCACCTCTGCCAGAGGCCACGCTGAGGACTCGGTTGTCTGTCCCTCCCCAGGGTTGTTGTTGGCTGCACTTGTCTCGGGTGTACGTGGGCTGCCTCTGTTTGGACTTCTCCCAGTGGTGGGGGGTGACTGGGGAGTGGTGGACACTTACGGCTTTGAACAAGAGCTGCTGCGGATGAAGCTCAAGAGGGTAAACAAAGGTGCAGGGGCTGGAGAATGACATCAAGGGGATTCAGGCTGAAGGTACCTCTGGCTGCAGGCGAGAGACTGTTACCCAGCAATGAAGGGGTTAAAACTTTCGTGTAAGAATTTCCCGGAGGGTTCAGCAGGCGGTTTGCACACACCGAAGGACCAGAACGGGACGAGCATCCCTGAAGGTGCCGGCAGCCATCAGAAGGGAGACTCTTTATCTAGAACGGTCTGCCCTTGCGGCGAACATCCCAGAAAACGTATAAACTTGGTTCTCGTGTTGCTCTGAGCTGGGAACACGCGCAGCAGCGACGTGGGGAAAAGGGAATTCCGGCAGCGGGAGATGGTGCCCACCGACTCACGGACCCTCTGCCCCAAACACAGCCCAGCCCCAAAAGAAAGGGGCAGAGGAGAGAACTGAGCGTGGGAAGGGATTTCCGCGTACAGCGGGAGAAAATGCACCGGTTGTTTCAGAGAATAACAATGACTACGGACACACGTGATGGACACGCGTGGTCGCAGCGTGTCACTAAGGTGCTGCCCAGGGGCCGGGGGTGCAGCCGGGAGGAGACACCCCCCGTGCACCCGCCCCCCAATAAAGCAATGCCGCTTTCCTACACTGCAAACTGTGTTAGGGGGTTTCTGTCCCGATTGTCGGTGACAGTGGGGCTCTGTGGGGCCCTATGGGGCTCTGTGGGGCACTATAGGGTTCTGTGGGGCTCTATAAGGCTCTGTGGGGCTCTATAGGGCTTTGTAGGGCTCTGTGGTGCTCTGGGGCACTCTGTCATGCTCTGAGGGGCTCTGTGGGGCTTCTGTAAGTTTCCTATAGGGCTCCATATGGCTATATAAGGGTCTATAGGGCTTCTGTTGATGTCTATAGGGCTTTTTAGAGCTCTATAAGGCTCTATAAAGCTTCTATAGGGCTTCTGTAGGGGTTTATAATGGTCTATAGGGCTTTATAGGGTTATATAGGGCCCTCAGACCCTTCCTAGGGACCTCCAGATCCCACTAGACCAATTCTACACCCCTCCAGACCTATCCTAGAGCCCCCAGACTAACCCTACAGCCCCCAGATTAATCCTAGAGACACTCACATCCCCCAGACCCATTCTACACCTCCCTGGTCCCATCCTAGAGCCCGCAGACCCATCCTAGAGAACCTCAGATCCCTTCAGACCCATTCTACACTCACACAGGTCTACCTTTTGACCCAACAGCCCCAGACCTGACAGCCCCGGACCCGTCGACCCGACAGCCCCCGGCAAACCAAAGGTGCCAGGAGGCAAAATCTTGGCTGGTTCTCACCAGCCCTTGGCCCTCTGCTGAATGCACCAAGAGAACTGGGGCTCTGGCCTCTGTCCTTTCCTTAGGCACCATAAGTCAACCTGTCCCAGTGCCTCACCACCCTCAGCGTAAAAAATTTCTTCCTTAGATCCAATCTAAATCTTCCCTCTTCCAGTTTAAACCCATTGCCCCTTGTCCCATCACTACATCCCCTTGGAAAAGCAGTGTTAGAAACGCAGGAGGAGTTTGCAGACGGCACTGGAGGACACTGGTCAGCAGAGCGGCCGGTGACTGCTCCGTGACCAGCGCCGATCCGACGGCACCGGCACGCGGAGAGACTGGTGCCGCAGCTTCCCTCTGCTCAGAGGACCCTGATAAATCCCTTTGCACTGGAAAAAAAACACTTTTTATAGCACTTATCTGTGAACAAAGCACTTGGCAAACGGGGTATGATAATTTAAAAAAATTATAGTAAGTTATTAAAAAATTATAGTAAATTATAAAAAATATAGTAAATTATAAAAAAATATAGTAAATTATAAAAAATAGTAAATTATAAAAAATATAGTAAATTATAAAAAATATAGTAAATTATAAAAAATTATAGTAAGTTATTAAAAATTATAGTAAATTATAAAAAATATAGTAAATTATAAAAAATAGTAAATTATAAAAAATATAGTAAATTATAAAAAATATAGTAAATTATAAAAAATAGTAAATTATAAAAAATATAGTAAATTATAAAAAAATATAGTAAATTATAAAAAAATATAGTAAATTATAAAAAAATTATAGTAAACCTGTCATTATACCCATGGAACCTACCTGAGATATGTCCCCTCGAGCCTGAGACATTCAACACCGGAGCAGGAACTGTGAGATTCCAGGATTTTTTTAATTTTTGTTTGAATTAACCAAGAGTTAACGATGAATCTTAACTCCGACGTGTGTCTGGCTGGAGTTGGTGGGACGGCGGAGCCTGGAGGTTCACCCACCATGAAATCCACGGAGAAGCTTGGCAGAAGGAATTCAGCAGCATCACTCTGGTCGCCAGCAGATGCTGAGGAAAGGGAAATTGTGGGTTTTTTTGGGAGTCCAAGGCCAAATTGGGTGCAGAAAAATACATAGTTTTTTAAATTATTCATTATTTAGTGAAGAAAACCCAATAACTTCACCGCTCAGCACAATTTTTTTTGTCAACTGTCACATTTTTGCTGTCAGTTTCTCCAATATTTGCAGAAAGAGAAAAAGTTGCCTCCAATTTCTGCTCGCTTCCACCTAAAACTTTTGAATAAATGTTTTCTATTTCCCGCAGCGCGCTTCCATCACGAAATCACCGCCGGCATTCCTAAACGGAAGGCAAAAATTCCACGGTTTTCCAGGTGGTTCTTGGGGAAGCAGAGTTTTTCTCCCCAGGTGGACAAACCGAGGCGGCTGGAAGCCCCGACGCCGGGAGATGGTCCCCTCTTCGCCGTTCACCGAGACACATCCGAGTTCCGCCAACCGCGCGCTCGCCGTACGCGGAAGCGCGCCTGCAGGAAGCAGATTTGACCTCGGCAGCCGCGCTTCGCCGACGGGCACTTCTGCCAGATATTTTGGGCAGGTCTCCTCCAGCTCTCATGGGCTTTTGGATCACCTCTTGGCGTCCGACCTGAGCAGGAATTTTGGGTTTTCCGTAACTCAGCCGCAACTCGGAGCGGAGTTCTTCGGGATTCTGCTGCCGGCAGAGCGGAACGCTGACGGTTGAGCCATGGGGGACCCAGAACCAAGTGGTATGTGATGGAATTTGAAACAATTTTTTGTGCTGTTTGTGTCGTGAGCTTTTGGGGCACGGTAGGACGCGTGACGCAGGGCGGGCTGCGAGCCACCGAGGAAACACGGGTGCTGGAAACAGCCGTTAAGTTCCTCTAACTGGGGTTTCCATGAAGGTCCTGACTGTTCCGTTCTCTTTCTCCGACAGATTAAATGATTCGATGAGTTTGTGCTGGACGTTGAGTTCCGTAGGAGGAAGGGGTAGATTCCGGTTGGATATTAGGAAAAAATATTTTACCATGAGAGTTGTAGAACACTGGAACAGGTTGCCCAGAGAGGTGGTGGATGCTCCATCCCTGGAGACGTTCAAGGCCAGGTTGGACGAGGCCCTGAGCAACCTGATCTAGTTGGAGATGTCCCTGTTCCTTGCAGGGGGGTTGGACTAGATGACCTTTGAAGGTCCCTTCCAGCCCTAACCATTCTATGATTCTAAGGGGTGCAAACCCCTTTTTCAGGAGGCAGAAGGTGCAGCGTTTTCTCTGAAGAGATGGGAAGTACCTAGTGCTGGTACCATCACCCGCTCGAGTCTCTCCGACAAAAACGTGCTGTGGGTCCTCGTTCTCGAAGGTGACCACCTTAATTCTGAACATAACCAGTTTGAATCAGAGTAGCACTTACCGGTCAAGCATCCGAGGGGTCTCTGCACCACCTGAGAGCAGGTATCCCTCCTGCCAGAGCCCCATCTCCAACAGGGGCCAGTCCCTGGTGCTTCAGAGAGGTGGAAAAAACCAACTTCTCGCTGTCTCTGTAATCAAGGAAACACAGCGAGCAACGTTAGTCATAGAATCATGGAATGGTTTGGGTTGGAAGGGTCCTCAGAGACCATCCAGTTCCAACCCCCCTGCTTTTCTGCCTTCGGCACCGTCTGTGCAACCCCTTATCCAAACTGGCACCAACACCCAACGTGCCCATCACCCAGCGTTACGTCTGGGGGCACAAGCAGGGCCTGTTTCCGCACGACGTTCCCCTTTTTTACGTACCCGGAGCTGGCGGCGTTGCGCAGGAAGCTCATGTTGGGCAACCACCCGTTGTGTCCATCTCTGTTTTTCAAGGCAGAGACTTCCAAGCCCGGTGATATGACATCCGTACCCGACTTGGGATGTTCATCATGTGCTGCAGTGGAAGCATGACTATTTCTGAGGCCACTTAAAGACTCTGTTAATAAAAAGCTGCCCTATTTCTTGGCCTACAGTCTTGGTCCCATCAAGCACTTTACCAGGAGAGATGATTACAGGTTGCCCAGAGAAGTTGTGGCTGCCCCATCCCTGGAAGTGTTCAAGGCCAGGTTGGATGAGGCTTTGGGCAACCTGGTGTAGTGGAGGGTGTCCCTGCCCATGGCAGGGGGGTTGGAACTGGATGATCTTTGAGGTCCCTTCCAACCCAACCCGTTCTATGATCCATATAGATCCATATAGATCCATAGATCCCTAGATCCAGGAACTAGATGATCTTTGAGGTCCCTTCCAACCCAACCCGTTCTATGATTCTATGATGACACAAGTCTGGTCAGTCAATAAACCCACCAAAAAGCAGGAATCTGGTTCTGAGATCCCCCTCAATTTGCAAAACCAAAACGACTGATGGAAATTATTTCGTTCACCCTTATTTTTTGGCCAATGAGTGTCCCAGGTTCCTCCTTCTGTTGCTAATTAAGAGATCCTTTTCCTTGTCTTTTACCAAGACAAGTCTGTTTTAGCAACATTCTCCTTCCTCCCCGGCGGGCTTCGTTAATCCCCTCGTTAATACGTTCTGCTGCTCAAGACTCTGACCTCGCTGGTTATTTCCTGCCAGCTGTGGGTGATCGCGGTGGGTGGTAGCGGTTCCGCCTTCCTCAAAAATTAAAACCGAATTTACGAACCAGCCACGTCAGGGCCTTGGTTCCACCGAAACGGGAAGAGAAGCTGAGAACTCCGAGCGACAGATGGGAAGTGGGTTTGGTTTTGCAAAACTGTCGTCAAGGAACTCGGGTTATTTCATTCCAAAATTTATTCCTCGGACAGAGATGCTGGTGTAGGCGGCCGGAGCAGCGTCCTTTGCCGTAATCTCGCCGAGGGATGTGTCCGGATTAAAGAGGAAGGATTTCCCATGGGAGTGGTGGATGACTGAGAGTTTTCAGACTGGTTTGGCTCCAGCTGTGCTGGGGTTCACCCGGATGCTACCGAAGCGCGAGCCCTTTCCTGCGGAAACGAGAGATTCGCTCCGGTGGAAAAATCCAGATGTTGTGTCGCAAAGCGCCAGGACCAAGCGTAGAGAATCAGAGAATCATAGAATGGTCAGGGCTGGAAGGGACCTTCAAAGGTCATCTAGTCCAACCCCCCTGCACGGAACAGGGATATCTCCAACTAGATCAGGTTGCTCAGGGCCTCGTCCAACCTGGCCTTGAACATCTCCAGGGATGGAGCATCCACCACCTCTCTGGGCAACCTGTTCCAGTGTTCCCTCCAGAAGAGGGAGGCGCTACCAGGAACGGGCTTGTGATGCCAAGATTTGGCCACGGTGCCAGGCTGAGCTTTGGACACCTCGTTTCACGGCGGCTGCGGCTGAAGGGGAAGTGGAGCTTCTGCCGAACGGCAGCACAAGAGCTTCTCTTGCTAAAAATATCCTGGAGGCTCTGCACGCCCACCGCCGTGGGAGCCCGGTCTCCCCGTCGTGGCGGCAGAAGGCAGGGAAGAGCGGGGAGCTTTCCCGAAGGAAGACGGTGCAGATGGGATGACGGTCTTGTCCATCCAAGGACGGGGCAGAACTCGGCGCGACGGCTGGCCCGCTCCACTGCGAGCGTTGGCCACGCAGAGATGCTCTGCCTGTAGGATGTAGGTCTGGTGTTGACTCCGGCAGAGGTGTCTGCTGGAATTGTCTGAGATAGAATCATGGAATGGGTTGGGAGGGACCTCAAAGATCATCTGGTTCCAAACCCCCTGCCAGGGGCAGGGACATCTTATGGAATCATGGAATGGGTTGGGTTGGGTTGGGAGGGACCTCAAAGACCATCCGGTTCCAACCCCCCTGCCATGGGCAGGGACATCTTATGGAATCATGGAATGGGTTGGGTTGGGTTGGGAGGGACCTCAAAGATCATCCAGTTCCACCCCCCTGCCATGGGCAGGGACACCCTCCACTACACCAGGTTGCCCAAAGCCTCATCCAACCTGACCTTGAACACCTCCAGGGCGATAAGAAGATAAGAAGAATAAGGATATGCTGTCCTTCAAGGAACATAGATAATTTTTAATCTCCAGAAGAGTTAGCTTCTAGATCAGCCTTCCAGTTGTCATGGTTGTCCGGTAAGATAACTGGTTTTAAGTTGATGGGTCCATTTGTAAATAAAGGCTGCAGAGTCGTGGTGAACGGACGAAGGGCTGAGCCGGAGTCTCTTCCAGGGCTGTGGTCCTACATCTCAGCGCCGCAGCGGATGCTCTGCTGCCTGATCCTCACCGGCCAAAGCAAAGGGCTTCGGAAGACGAATTAGATTATGGATATTTATGGGAGCCTCCATGAGCCTGCCAGGCACAGGAGCTCCGTTCTCCTTCCAGTACAGGAGAATACGTGCAGATGTTTACTTATTTAGCAAGCAGCAGTCGGGGGTTCATCTTGAAGGTGAACTTCTTGAAGTTCATCCCTTCAAGGGACGTCTTGAAGGTGTCCAACAGACGGCTGGCAGCTGTGACAACGAAGAGCAACACTTTCAAGGCAGTTCATTCCCAATTTTCCAAGATTTCCAAGAGGTGGGACAAAAGGCTGTTGCTCCTGAACGCCGAAGAGGCTGCGTGCGGGGAAGCACGTGTTTGAACTGGTGAGGACACGGCTGAAAACACCAGCTTGGTGGTTTTTTAGGCTAGGAAAACTTTTTACATCCGATTTTTGCACCTTCTTACTTTCACAGCGTTACGTTTGATATTGTCTGAGCGAGACGAAGCAAACGACTCGAGGTTCTCGCTTAGCTCGGGCACTTTTCAAGAGCAGCATGTCTCATTCTGCCCATCGCCGGCGCTGCTCGAGTTGAGTCACTTCTTCCTGTTGTACAATCTTCTGCTGGTGGTAAACAGGAGAAGTTAAAGCTGCTCGCACGAGGCAACGAGAGCTGCTGGGATCCAGATTAAATTGGTGTGTCTTGGATTTGTTAATCATAGAATGGTCAGGGCTGGAAGGGACCTTCAAAGGTCATCTAGTCCAACCCCCCTGCAAGGAACAGGGATATCTCCAACTAGATCAGGTTGCTCAGGGCCTCATCCAACCTGGCCTTGAACGTCTCCAGGGATGGAGCATCCACCACCTCTCTGGGCAACCTGTTCCAGTGTTCTACAACTCTCATGGTCAAAAATTTTTTCCTAATATCCAACCTGAATCTACCTCCCTCTATTTTAAAACCGTTACCCCTTGTCCTATCATAACTGGCCCTCCTGAACAGCCTCTCCCCATCTTTCCTGTAGGCCCCCTTGAGGTACTGGAAGACCGCTATAAGGTCACCCCGGAGCCTCCTCTTCTCCAGGCTGAACAGCCCCAACTCTTTCAGCCTGTCCTCATAGGAAAGGTGCTCCAGGGTCGTGGTGAGCAGGGAAGATGAGCAGGATCGTGCCGCTGCCCCGGCAGGTGCCCACTAACTGGGTCCTTCCTGCATCCTGGGAGTTTCCCAGAGTCACCAGCCTCTTCCAGAGGCAACGTGGAAGACCGAGGTCAGCAGCGGTGCGATGCTGTCTTAATGGCAGCTCCTAACCAAAACCAGCTTTGAAAAAAAAAATTAAAAATCTGTGTTTTTCAGGCCCAGGAGTAGCTGCAACTTAACGAGACGCAAACTGACTTTTCCACCCAACATCATTTGAGCAACACTTGCAAGAACTTGCTGCTCGCTGTCAAAAAACCCCACTATCAGTGAAGCAATTCTAGATTTAGGTCAACCACATCCTGTTTCCTGGAATGTCAAAAGGACAAAGAAGAGTGAAGTTTGCTTTTGTTTTTACCTATTGTGCCCAGTTTCATAGTTTCAAACGTTTCTCCTTTTTGTTTTTTTGTGGGTTTTTTTTTTCAGCAACTTTCAGCCTGAGTCAATTTTAGTTTTGGCCCTCGGTGACAAACACGGAACCGAGCGGAAAGTGAGATTAACGGCGCCGGTAGCTCCGTGTGAAACGCGGTTCCGCCGGCGTGGGCGCTACGGGGGTTTGATCCGTGTGAGCCGCTCCGTCGGGTCTGCCAGCACCCGACCAAGGGCATGGTGTGACTTCAGCTCAGAGTGGCTACAAGAAAAGTTTCCACCCAGTTTTCACAGCTGATCACAAGTCCTAAATTCATAGAATGGGTTGGGTTGGAAGGGATCTTCTGGATCATCTCATCCCAACCCCCCTGCCATGGGCAGGGACATCTTATAGAGTCCCAGAATGGGTTGGGTTGGAAGGGACCTCAAAGATCATCCAGTTCCAACCCCCTGCCATGGGCAGGGACATCTTATAGAGTCCCAGAATGGTTTTGATTGGGAGGGACCTCAAAGATCATCCAGTTCCAACCCCCTGCCATGGGCAGGGACATCTTATAGAGTCCCAGAATGGTTTTGATTGGGAGGGACCTCAAAGATCATCCAGTTCCAACCCCCTGCCATGGGCAGGGACACCTTCCACTACACCAGGTTGCCCAAAGCCTCATCCAACCTGGCCTTGGACACTTCCAGGGATGGGGCAGCCACAGCTTCTCTGGGCAACCTGTCCCAGTGCCTCAGCACCCTCAGTGTAAAAAATATATTCATGTATTATTATCATTATTACTTTAAATTTCATTAAATTGTTCTTATCTCAACCCACAAGTCTCCTTCCCTTTCCCACTTTAATTCCCCTCCCCATTCCCTGGGGGTGGGGGAGCACGAGCGAGCGGCCACGTGGCGTTTCGTTACCGGCCGGGCTAAACCACGCCACGTTCCCAAAATTTTCTTTCGGATCCCATCTCACCTTCAGCCTCACCTTCCTGTGCTTCGCCACGCCGTCGCAGCCCGTCGCTTCCCAGTGGTTCCGTGCGGGATAGTGGGGCTCGGAGACCACCGTGTCGGCCTCGGGGACCTCTGGGTCAGGAACTTCAGCAAAATGATTTCTTCTCCAACTCCAGGTCTCAACGATGAGGAGAGGACACCTGAAAATAGGAAGCGGTACAGTGAGATATTCCGGAGCCTGGATGCCATCGAAATCTCCATTGGGAACGCGTACGTCGAGAAATGGGGCTGAACTGGGTCTTTGGAACCTCAAAGGAACTGGTCTGGTCTGGGTCTTTGGAACCTCAATTGGCTTCATTCCATTTTTTTTTCTCATTGTACAGGACAGTTGACATGTTCGTCGGCGACGCCGACGGCACTGACGACACCGACCCGGCCGCAGAAGGAGACGTCGTCGCGGTAGGTGAAGAAGGAGATCCATTTTCTTTCAAAATTATGTTATTAAAATTGAGTTTGGGGTGATTTTCTGGAAAAAACCAAACGGTCACAGGTCTTACTTGAATAGAAGGAAAGAACTGTGCAACGCTCAGCGATGGAGGTGGCAACAGAGCAGATAATATTTAGTGGGAACAGGCATTTCCTCTTGGGATTTATATTTTTTTCTGAAAAACAAGCTGTGGAAATTGCTGGTTTGGCTTCCGGCTGCTAAGAAAAAGATTGGACACAGCAAACCCAAAATACGTTTGAGGGTCACACATCAAACATCTCTAAGATTTTGGCCTTGAACAGAAGACCTTCAAAATAAAACTTAATTTTTTTTTTGCTTGCTTTGGGCAGTGGGGGACTTTTGGGGATAATCAGCCACATTTTGTGGTTTTCTGTCTAAACAAAGCGAGTAGGAACTTAATTTTTCTCTGACAGCCACTGTTCTCATGTAATCCTACTATCCCATGAGCTAAACTTCAAAATAAAAATCAAATATTTGGTGATTTATAATAAAGTAAGAGCTGCCAGCATCCAGCCTTGCAGCCCTTTTCCAGCCTCCACCCCTCTGCCTTAACGACGTGCTTCTGTCTGTGGTAGACCTCCATACCGTGTCACCTCCTGTCCCTCAAACCTCAGGCAAACCAGGCACTCCAGCTGACCTTTTGGAAAAATCCTCCAAATTTCTGAGCTGGATACTCATTTTCCTTCCCCGTTTTCCTCTTTTTTTCCCCCTCCCACAGCTGAGTGAAAGCTTCAGCAAGAGCAGAACCAGTTTGGAGAAGCAAGCGCAGGCGGATATGACAGGTAAAAATCAGAGAGGTGATGTGAGAACTCTTGGTCCATCACCTGGCAACGGTCCCCAGCATCCTCCTAACGACACGGATGGACAACACCAGTGCCTCTGGCTCGGGCTGATGCCCAGCGAGGATGAGGATGACTGTTTGAGCCCAGTAGGGTCGTGCTTCCTCCAGCACGAAGGTCTTCTCCTCTGTTTGTCCATTAGCATCTCGTTAACAAGCTGCTATGATTCTCGTGAGCTCTCGATACTGATTTCTATCAACTATATTTTTTCTGGATACTGATTTCTAAATACTGAGACATCAATTCCCAAAGGTCTGCTGGTTTTGAGCACAGTAAAGATCAACCCAGTGAAACTTGGGATGCTCTGAAGCACTTTGTTACCCGCCAGGAGGGTTCTCACCAGCTCTGTACTTGTCGCTGGCATCACAAAAAGCAACATAAAATTGTTTTTTTTCCTTCATATCAAGTCTCTGTGAAGAAAACAGAAAGTTCTAAGCTGCTTTCTCACAGATTTCAGCATGAAATGTCTTTAGATTCGCCCACTGCTGTGTGATGAATCTGTATGAGGTTCCACCAAGGAGCAAGAGTATTTCCTGCAACTCCCCAGGAACCCATTAGGTCCTCAAAACAAATTAAATAAAAATATTTAATTAAAAGTGGAGGGCAGAGGAATATACGTGTCTAAATGACCTGGTTCCGTGGGCAGGACTGCACGGGACGTAGACCATAACGACGTTGTTGAGTTGAAAGACCCTTTTTTATGGCCGTTCTCCGAGTGTTTCGCGGCACCAACTCTTGAGACTCCAATTTTGCCACTTTTTGGGGGGAGCCTCTGCTGTTCTGAACCCGGATTTGTTCCGTTAACAGCTCAGGAGGCAGACGAGATGCTGATAAGATGCGAAGGCGGCATCGAGGCGGCCCTCGAATACGCCAAAACGTGGTGCAAGTACGTCAAGGAGCTTCTCAACTGGATTGAAAAACGTCTGAATTACGGTGAGTCCGGGCGCGGAACCAGCTGGGAGCCCGGATACGCTTCTCAAGAGCTTTTTTGGGAAAAAAAAAAAAAAAAAAAATGATAGCCAAGAACACCCAGTGGCAAGCAAAAGCGTGGCGGTGAGAAAGTGGCCAAACATCAGCCCTTTCCAGTTGTTTTTGCCTAAAAATAAAGAACTGGAGCCAGAATTTCTTCTTCCCTGAACGATCCTAATTGGCCGGAACGACGTCTGGCTTTAACAGACTCATCTCCGATGGTGAATCTCGTCTCTGATTCTACTCTGCCCTTTCACAGAGATGGAGTTTGCCAAAGGGATGGTGAAGATAGCGGAATCGGGACGAAACGCCATCTTCCAACAGGTACGTTGGCGACGTTCCCGCTTCGCTGGGCAGGGTTCCCCTCGGAGGAAGAGGAGCAAACCGGAGGCTGTCCGCATGCTTGAACTACTTGTAGAGTCCAGCTTAAATCCAACAGCTCACACACCTCCAAAAACCTGCCTAAAAACGCTCGGTGTTGGGACTAGGTCCTTTTTCCTTCCGTTGCCTCGTGACACGGAGCGATTTTTCGGAAAATTAGATAGAAGGATGGACTGGTCAGCATGACACTCAGCATAAAAGCTCTTCTGCTTCAAGCATCCTCCTGTGCTGTCCAAAATAACCCCCCCACCTCGTTCCACCAGCGTAGACACTCAACTTTCTGTAGTAGATCTGAGTCGTAGCTACCAAAAACTCTTACGTTGAGGGAAGCCGCAGCGATTATCCATCACTTTATGTTTCCTTTTCCTGGTTTCTGCAGTACAATATGCCTCTTCGGGCGCTCTACACCATGGTCCTGGAACACGACATAAAGGTTGGAAATTCAGCTAACGAGACGGTGGGGTTGCTCCAACACAAGGAGTTCTACCAGGTGCTGTATTTTTGGGGCAGTTTCACTGAAAAATTAGACGGGAGCATCGCAGAGACCCACCAGCAGTGATTTATCCTGGTCCAAGGGGGCGGAGGGGAAGAGAGAAGGAATAGCACACGGAATTTAAGGGAAAAAGAAGCATCTTGCAAGGCTTTCTCATGTCACATACTTTTTCCTGCCTCGTGAGGGACCGTTGCTCTCCTGTTATTCCTCCACAGCCTCTGTCGGCCAAGAAGAACGAAATTGAGAAGTGGAGGAAAGAATTCAAAGACCAGTGGACAAAGGAGCAGAAGAGAATGGTAAGAGACCAAAAGATGGGTCTGACATTTATCCCAGCCACGGCTCAAACCACTGAAAACAAATGTTTGTGAAGAAGCAGCAAGTAAATAACGTAACACGCATCCTGCTGTTGAATAAAAGTGCTTTTTTTTAAGTGCTACCAGCGTTCCCGTGCCACCCTGCCTGTGCCACCTGCCAGATCCCACCACCTCCTGTCGCTGGCGGGGCGAGGACACGGCTGGGCTGTCTTCAGCAGAGAGAAATTGGAGATTGGATATTAGGAAAAAATTTTTGACCATGAGAGTGGTAGAACACTGGAACAGGTTGCCCAGAGAGGTGGTGGATGCTCCATCCCTGGAGACGTTCAAGGCCAGGTTGGACGAGGCCCTGAGCAACCTGATCTAGTTGGAGATGTCCCTGTTCCTTGCAGGGGGGTTGGACTAGATGGCCTTTGAAGGTCTCTTCCAGCCCGAACCATTCTATGATTCTATGATTCTAAATCCCCAGCAAAGGACGTCTCTGTGCTCGCCACCCCTCGCCAAAACCCAGCTGCACGTGATCTGCTCGCACTTCTGGAGCAGCCCTTTTCTCCAGGGGTCCCTGCTGGGGAGGAGGATGCTCCTGGGCACCTTGTGGAATGGGATCCAGGAGGGCTGGGGCTCTACGCAGGGGCTCCCGTAGAGCTTCTGAGCTTTGGGAGGAAGGGGGACAAAGAACACTGATGTCTGTTTGAACCATAACATCCATTTGATCCAAGAGACAGGTGCTTTCCTTGTAAGCCGTGACTTTTTCCTCCTGGAACCTCACCGAGGTTCCTACACCTGTTCCTTGACCCATCCCAGAACGAATCCCTGTCCTCGCTGCGCAAGTCCCGCCTGCAGTACGTCCAGCGCTGCGAGGAGCTGGAGAAAGCGAAGCTCTTGAGTGCGAAGGCGGAGGAGGAGTACCAGAGCGTGGCCGTCGCCAACCCCGGCAGCGCCAACAAGCTGCTGGAGAAGCGACGCCGTTCCTGCGAGGAGGCGCAGGCCAAGGTGATGGGCTCGGACCGCCGCCGGCCCCGCGTTACGGCGTCTTCCCACCCCCTTCCTGGTGACTTTCTCCTCCTTTTCTGGTCGGGCGCAGGTTCAGGAAACGGAAGCTTTGTACAAGACGTGCATCAGCGATGCCAACTTCCGACGGCAAGAGCTGGAGAAAGTACGGGCACGGATCATCTCCCACATCCGGAAGCTCATTTACCAGGGGGATGAGGTGCTGACGTGGGTACGTGTGGTCGTCTCGTTTCTCCTCTAATCCTTGTTTCAGGGAAATGTTTAAGTTTCTCTTAAACTCTTTGGGATAAAGACCTCCAGGCTCGTCACCATTTCCCTGCTGAACCACCCTGTGACTGACCATTCTCAAGCAGTTGGAGTTAGGGAAGTTCTCTGGATGTTGCTTTGCTCCCAACGATTCTCAGATATCCAAGCACATTTTCAATTACTACTCTACAAGAAAGATGGGGAGAGGCTGTTCAGGAGGGCCAGTTGTGATAGGACAAGGGGTAATGGTTTTAAAATAGAGGGAGGTAGATTCAGGTTGGATATTAGGAAAAAAATTTTTACCATGAGAGTTGTAGAACACTGGAACAGGTTGCCCAGAGAGGTGGTGGATGCTCCATCCCTGGAGACATTCAAGGCCAGGTTGGATGAGGCCCTGAGCAACCTGATCTAGTTGGAGATGTCCCTGTTCCTTGCAGGGGGGTTGGACTAGATGATCTTTGAAGGTCCCTTCCAGCCCTAACCATTCTATGATTCCTTTGAGGACAGAGATATCCATAGAGAAAGTCTAGAGGGGGGAGGAAAAAAGAAAAGGAAACCCAAGAGATAACGGTAAATACTTTTTATCCAACCTGTTAAGTAGAACTATTAATAAGCAGAAGTGCAGGTAACCAAGTTTGGGTCATGGAAAGCAGAAAGTTGGTGAAGAACTGTGGGATCCAAGGGAGGAAGAAGCACCTAGGCTTTGACTAACCATGGGGTTGGAACTAGATGATCTTTGAGGTCCCTTCCAACCCAAACCATTCCATGATTCTATGATTCTATGAGCATTTTCTTTTTCTTTCCTTGTCAGGTCACTTTAAGGATGTTCAAGCAGCGGCAGGCTCAGTCAGAACAGATTCCAGCGGGATACCAGTACCTGTCCGAGGTCTGCAAGCCATATAAAGCAGGAGAAAAATACCTGGAGTTCATTCAGGCTCTGCAGAAGAAAGACATCCACGTGGAAGTGTTTGAATTCGAGCCACTCGCTGCCGGAGGGCAGAGGTAAAAAAAAAATGAATGAAGTGGAAAACATTTATCCTAGATGAAATGTCAGAAACATGAAGCTCACGGAATAAAAATAGTGATGGTTGAAACCTGGCAACGTGGCAGCTTTGGGATTGCTGGTGATGGAGAAGCCCCCAGCCCCAGGCGTCGGGATCCCGTCCCCCTGCGCAGCTCCGCTCACGGAGAGAGGGTCTCTCAGCCACGTCCCGTCAGTTATTCCCATCATTTGGCAAAGATTGGGATGGCTCATTTCTCACATGGGTGAAGCTGGATTTCCAACTTTTGGATTTCCAGATTTTGGATTTCCAACTTTTGGATTTCCAGATTTTGGATTTCCAACTTTCGGATTTCCAGATTTTGGATTTCCAACTTTCGGATTTCCAGATTTTGGATTTCCAACTTTCGGATTTCCAACTTTCGGATTTCCAGATTTTGGATTTCCAACTTTCGGATTTCCAACTTTCGGATTTCCAAATAATTCCTAAGTTTTTCCTGCAGATAGCAAAAGGGAAATCACATTGAATAAATTTTCCTACCTTTGTGCAAGGAAAGGTCTCCTTGAAAACTCAGCTTGCGCCCGTAAACAGATGCTTTGTCCCGGGTACCCGCCAGGCACCAAAATGATGCAATATTGTCTGTTTTTCTGGAAAACTGTGATCTCTTCTCAGGTCCCCTCCCAGCGGCAAGAAGAAGACGGCGTTGCCGTACACCGGACTCTCTTCCGCAGCGAAGGATGCCAGCGCTCCGGAAGATCCATCCCGAAAGCAGTTCTCCACCAACGGCGAACAGAGTAGGTTGGATTTAACGAAAATTCCACAATTTTCTCTCTCCAGTCGCTGTGGTTTCATTCAGAGGGGTGGCCAAAGGGGTGGGAGAGGTTCTCAGATTCCTAGAGCAGTGCCTAAGGGTTTGCTCAGACTGGGAGAAAACATGGAAAAGTGTTTATGGATTCTCTTGGGAGCTTGGTTTGGACTTCAGCCCCGTGGTGAAGCATCCCGAGAGCGCTCGGAACGGTTTGTCACCGTATCCACCGTAGGAGGCTCCGGGGTGACCTTCTAGCGGTCTTCCAGTACCTCAAGGGGGCCTACAAGAAAGATGGGGAGAGGCTGTTCAGGAGGGCCAGTTGTGATAGGACAAGGGGTAATGGTTTTAAAATAGAGGGAAGTAGATTCAGGTTGGATATTAGGAAAAAATTTTTCACCATGAGAGTTGTAGAACACTGGAACAGGTTGCCCAGAGAGGTGGTGGATGCTCCATCCCTGGAGACGTTCAAGGCCAGGTTGAACGAGGCCCTGAGCAACCTGATCTAGTTGGAGATATCCCTGTTCCTTGCAGGGGGGTTGGACTAGATGACCTTTGAAGGTCCCTTCCAGCCCTGACCATTCTATGATTCTATGATCCCCCTTCCGCAGGCACGAACAAATCCCTCTGCAGCGACACAGAAAGCCTCGGAGGGAGCTGTGAATCCCGGTCTCTGGATTCTCCCAGTTCTAGCCCAGGTAAGAGCCGTAGAAACTCATGCCTGACGTTGCCCAAAACCCTAAAAAGGGAATAAAGTCTACACCGACCCACTCTGCGCATCGCGAGGATGAGAACAGCCGTTTCTATTTTCTCTATTCTCAAGGAAATTCCAACAGGAAACTGTTGAAAGCTCCATCCACCAGCACCGTGTCCTCCTCGGATGATTTCGAAGAGAGAGATTCCTTGCAGGCTTTTGAGAACGGTGAGCCACGCGCTTGTTTGACCCCACGAGGTGGAAACCACACTTACGCACCGGTTCCTTTTCACGCTGTTCCCACAGAAAACGGTACATCCCAGCAGCAATTTAGGAACATCCTCCTCTCCAGCGCGGCGCAGACCCACCGGCTCCGGAAATTGCGGGGCCCATCCAAGTGCAGGGAGTGTGACAACTTCATGGTCAGCGGCTTCGAGTGCGAGGAGGTGAGGGCTGGAAGATGTCCCTGGGGTCACCATCATCTTGCTGAAGGTCTGCGAGAACGAGGGGCCCCCTCTGCAAATTTCGGGGCTTTTCCTTCCTCTCCGTTGCACGAGGCACGTTTTTCTGTCCTTGAGGAAGCCATGAAACAACCCTCTTGGGGTTGGTGGGACTTTGGTGGTTGAGGGGACAGGAGAAGTCCTCCGAGCTCAGCCACCGCGGCAGTGCTGGACCACCACCAGCCCGTAACGGTTCTGCCGTTCCAGTGCTGCCTGGCGTGCCACAAGAAGTGCCTGGAGAACCTGCTCATCGCCTGCGGCCACAAGAAGTTGCCCAACCGAGTGCCCCTTTTCGGCATCGACTTCACGCAGGTTCCTCGAGATTTCCCGGAGGAAGTTCCCTTCATCGTGGTGAAATGCACCTCCGAAATCGAAGCCCGTGCCCTCGGGGTGCAGGTGAGTAGCCCGTTGTCCCGGCTTCACTCTTCTCTCCTCCGGATCCGAAATTCCTGACCTCTCCCCGCTCTGAACCGCGCAGGGGATCTATCGGATAAGCGGATCCAAAGCCCGGGTGGAAAAGCTGTGCCAGGCGTTCGAGAACGGACGGAGCTTGGTAGAGCTCTCCGAGCACTCCCCCCACGACATCACGGGGGTCCTGAAGCATTTCCTGAAGGAAGTGGGTACCCGATCCCCGCCGGGAGGGCACGTCTCGGCCGACCGCATCCCCCCCGGTGCCAGCTCAGCGGGATGAAGTAACGCGCCGTTTTCCTCCCCCTCTCGCCGCAGCTTTCGGCACCGGTGCTGCTCTCCCAGCTCTACAACGATCTCATCGCCCTCGCCAAAGATTTGCAAAAACCTGGGGAAGAAAAACCGGATCGCGCGGGTTTCCCGGCGGATCCCATCCAGAGCATGAAGGATTTGCTGAGCAGGTTGCCTGGAAGCAACTACAACACTCTGCGGCACCTTGTCGCGCACTTGTACAGGTGAGGAGCGTGCTGGTGGTCACGCTGGTTAGTGTCAGGTCCCACCACAGACCCCCGTTGAGACCTCGCTGCCCACGGAGCGGCCGGCGCGTGAGAAGAGCATCTGGGCTTCCTTGACCTGGGAGAGGGCTGATCTGGAGCCAAGCAGGCAGCTGTGAGGAGCATAAAAAAACTCACCGTGGTGGATTCCATGGAAAGGATCATCTTGCAGCAATTAAGAGACAGTCTTGATGACTGAGAAGGACCAGAAAGAGGTTGGGGCTGAGAGAGTTGGGGCTGTTCAGCCTGGAGAAGAGGAGGCTCCAGGGTGACCTTCTAGCGGTCTTCCAGTACCTCAAGGGGGCCTACAAGAAAGATGGGGAGAGGCTGTTCAGGAGGGCCTGTTGTGATAGGACAAGGGGTAATGGTTTTAAAATAGAGGGAGGTAGATTCAGGTTGGATATTAGGAAAAAATTTTTGACCATGAGAGTTGTAGAACACTGGAACAGGTTGCCCAGAGAGGTGGTGGATGCTCCATCCCTGGAGACGTTCAAGGCCAGGTTGGACAAGGCCCTGAGCAACCTGATCTAGTTGGAGATATCCCTGTTCCTTGCAGGGGGGTTGGACTAGATGACCTTTGAAGGTCCCTTCCAGCCCTAACCATTCTATGATTCTATGACCAGAAGGTCCTCACTGATAACGCTCCATAGTTAAAGTGGTCAAGGAATAACAGGAATCCAGTCCCTTTGCCCCAGCTCTGGACACAGGTCACAAGAAACAGCCGCTCTCGTCAGCCAGACAGGTCCAGGCAACTCCTGAGGTTTTTCCTCCAGAGTTTCCCCGCGCAGTTCCCCATAAAAGATGGGATTTTTCTCTCTGCTAAGAAACGGGGGTTTTGGCACGTTCCATCCGTGTACTCAGGGGTTTCCCAGCTCCCAACCCAAATGCCCTAACAGTCGTGTTTCCCTTCCCCAGGGTGGCAGAGAGATACGAAGAGAACAAGATGTCCCCAAACAACCTGGGTATAGTGTTTGGGCCAACCCTGATCCGGCCAGGCTCGGGGAGCGACGTCTCCATGTCCTGCCTTGTTGACTCTGGCTATCAAGCCCAGATCGTGGAGTTTCTCATTCAGAACTACGAAAGGGTGTTTGGGATGGATGACCTGCCTTCATCCTTATCCCTTGGATGTGAAAATCCTTCGCAAGAAGCGGCGACGGAAAAGGATGAAGGACCTCAGAGCCCAAACACAATCCAGAACATAACTCCAGAGGTAGAGCTCCCAGACACCGAGCTGGGCTTACTCACCCTGCTGTAGAGACAGGGAGGTGGAGTAGCAATTAAAGAGAACTTTCTCCACAGATAACAAACCCGTTTGCTATCAGAGGGTTGTTCGGAGAAGAAGGAGCAGAGCCTGTTGCACACAGGGTGGGAGAAACAGAAAAAATTATAAGCTATAGATCAGTTGTGGCTGCCCCATCCCTGGAAGTGTCCAAGGCCAGGTTGGATGAGGATTGGAGCAACCTGGTGTAGTGGAAGGTGTCCCTGTCCATGGCAGGGGGTGGAACTGGATGGTCTTGAAGGTCCCTTCCAACCCCAACCATTCCATCATTCCATAAGATGTCCCTGCCCATGGCAGGGGGGTTGGAACTGGATGGTCTTGAAGGTCCCTTCCAACCCCAACCATTCCATCATTCCATAAGATGTCCCTGCCCATGGCAGGGGGGTTGGAACTGGATGGTCTTGAAGGTCCCTTCCAACCCCAACCATTCCGGGATTCTATGATCACTCGCTCAGCTTCTCAGACCACTCTGGATGGTGGTTTTGCTCCATGCTCTGGACTCCAGTCATTCTACAGCGACGTGCACTCAAGACCCAGCAGATTCCCCAGTACAGCCCTGCAGGGTTCTGCTGCATCCCCGAGCAGTGGCCATGCACCCTGTTTTTTTTCCACCCCCTGATTCCGGGTGTTCTGCGTTCTTCCCAGGCTTCCCAGCTCTTTCCTCACAATATTTCCCAGCACTTTCAAAAACACAAACGGGCAGAGCATCCCTGAGCTGGGACATGGTGGGTTTTTGTTTTTTTTTTTCCCTTTTCACAGTTTGATGAGCAAGAAAGAGGAGAGGACTTTCCTACGGTGAAGCCAAAGCGAGTGAGATCCAGGTTCAGGGATTCTCTGCCTCCTGCTTTTGAGCCAGGGGTGCTCACGTGTGTCCTCAGGGACCACATCCATGACACCCACAGCTTCCTCTACAAGTCCAGTTCACTGAGGAAGCAGAAACTGGAACAACTGTGATGATGACAGCCGAAATAAAAATCACCAGGGTAGACACAATTCACTTCTTGCGTGCCCAAGTCCTACAGGAGTAAAAAAACTTCCACGGAAAGCCCTTCGAGATGGGCACAGCTATTGCCTTGGACTATTTTCAAAGCCATTTTTACCTGAATTCCACAGAAGGGGCCACAAAAAAGGGGAGTTGCTTCTAAGGGCACTCTCATTTCATAAAAATTAATAAAATCAACCTCTGGAGCCCAGCTGACCTGATCCTGGTGCAAGCTGGCACCGCTTCCGTACCAGCTACGACTCCGGCACTCCCGTGCCCCTCACTCATCCTCCCGTTTGCTTTTGGCAATAGTTACCAGTTAACGGCCCAGTTCCTGACATTCCCCCTTTTTGTCCTGAAACGGGCTCCCGCAGCATCCCGCGGGACCTGGGAATTGGCCTCGGCACGCTGCTGCTCCGCGGATTTTTTGGCAGTTGTGGGAGGGATGCTGGAGTTGGCAGGTCTTGAACCATAATTTGGTCTCATGGCCCTTCCCTGTGACCTTCCGCAGCTCCCTCCCCATTCCCCCAAGAGTTAGATGATCCAGGAGACATCAAAGGGTTTTCAGCTCGAGCGGTCGCCTCCTCTAACAGGGTTTGGGGTGACGTGGGAGCTGACGGTGTCATCAGGTCAAATAAGAGTCCATGTGTAAACATCCATGGCTTTTCCCAACAGAATTCCTCCTCCAAGCACGGTTTAAACGCGGGCTGCGTCTCCGATAACTCGTCTTCCAGGGAAGCCACCGGTGAGCTGACCCCGGAGGGAGCCGGCAGCCCGCTCGGCGCGGATGCTCCAGGTAAACCACGCGGTGACGGCGATGCCGTCGCGCCCCGTGCCGCGGTCGCCGGCTCTCGCGCCTCCCTCCCGCACCGCGGGGTCCTCCTCGGCGCCGCGGCTCCGGCTCCGCACGGATAACTCAGCGACGGCCACGTGGCTCCCAGAAAAGCCCAAACATGTTTCCTGCTGTTCCTCAGGAAGGGTCGAGGACAGCCTGATGGGTGTCTTAGACCTCTTTCAAGTTTCTCTCTTGTGGTTGCTCCCGAGCAACGAGGCTGCTGGAAGGAGCAGGAGGGTTGATGCTCCTGTTGATGCAGGAGGGTTTTCAGCATCTTTTCTAACAGGAAAACGAGTCATCAGCCAAAATTGTTTGTCGTAGAAACCTTATCTCACTGTCCTGAGATAACCATCCAATTTTTTTGTTGTTGTTCAGACATGAATACGAGCGTTGGCTCTGAGCTGGAGGACCTGGAGGACTCTGTGCTGGAAAAGACGGACAGCGATTCGGACACGGTCGTAGCGACCCAGCCCAGATGCCATTTCAGCCGACAACCTGTAAAATACATCCGAACGCAGGCGAAAACCAAACCAGTCATTCCCAAATCTTCCAGTTTGCCCTTGAGGACTACGACGTTAGCCGACGTGGCCACGGAGTCTGGTGCAGAAAGCAACCTCACCGACAGCAGCTCCACGACAAAGGACGTCCTGGAGGAGGGCAGTAGGAGCAGGAACAGCTCGAACGACCCAAGCACACTCAAGCAGCGCTCAGGAGGGAGACAGCAGCTCAAACATTTTGAGATCACGCAGGAAACGGCCAGGATTGTCTCCAAGTTTAAAGTCGATGACGCTTCTGCGTCCCCTGAGCCTTCTCTGGAGAGCACAGGAGCTCCTGAGAAAGCAGAAGACCTCAACTCGGGGACGTATCTATAGAAAAAGCCCTGAGGGTAACAGGTAACAGCAACGGAAAGGGAGAGAGGACTGAAATCCTGCTGAACGAAGGAAGAGCGATGGGATGAAAACACCATCCTGGAGAGGAGGCATCTGCACGGCACTACCTTGGAGCTAACAAATAAAAAGCAAATCCTGGGTCAGCAAACCCAAAGGAGCGGTAAGAAGCAAGCGAAGTGGCCCTCTATCTCTGGAACATGCCCTGCTTGGCACGAAGGACAAGGCAAGAAGTGGAGGAAACACAGATGGCCTGGCTAGGAAGATGTAGCCAGGAAGGGGGCAACCGAAATGTAGGACACTGGGCAGAAAATATTCTCAAATCATCGTTTTCTGGCAGCTGCAGCAAGCACTGATGTTGGTCGTTTTTATTTCATAGCAATTTTGAGCTTAATTCACTTTTTGAGTGTTACAGAACAAGGTACACGGGCACAGCTCATGTTCTCTGGATCCTTCTGCGTCCGCTGCTGGAGCTTCAACTCGCCAGTCATGGAATCATAGAACCATCTGGTTGGAAGAGATCCTCAAGATCGAGTCCAACCATTCACCCTGCACTGTCAGGGACCCTAAACCATGTTCCTCAACACCAGTCAGCACACAGCTGTTGCCCAGAGAAGTTGTAGATGCCCCATCCCTGGAAGTGTCCAGGCCAGGTTGGATGGGGCGTTGGGCAACCTGGTGTGATGGAGGGTGTCCCTGCCCGTGGCAGGGGGTTGGAACTGGATGATCTTTGAGGTCCTTTCCAACCCAAACCATTCCAGGATTCTATGTTCTGTAGAGTGAAAAGATCATGCGGTGCTCTGAGCTGGACCTCGTTTCTCCAGAACGTTGGTTCTCTTTCCCTCAAAGCACGCTGAGCTTCTGCAGCACTCCCTCGTGGAGAAGACACCGCCCTGAACCCCCAGCAGATAAGGAGATTTCTCGGATCTAGAATCACAGAATCCCAGAATGTCAGGGATTGGAAGGGACCTCAGAGGATCATCGAGTCCAATCTCCCTGCCAGGGCAGGACCACCCAGATCAGATCCCACCAGAACGTGTCCAGGTGGGTTTGGAACATCTCCAGAGAAGGAGACTCCACAGCCTCTCTGGGCAGCCTGTCCCAGTGCTCTGTGCCCCTTACTGGGAAGTTCTTCCTCATGTTTAAGTGGAACCTCCTGTGTCCCAGCTCAGATCCATTTCCCCTTGGCCTATTATGGGATGTCGCTGAGAAGAGCCTGGCTCCATCCTCATGGCCATCACCCTTTGCATATTTATAAACATTAATGAGGTCCCCCTCAGCCTCCTCTTCTCCAAGCTAAAGAGACCAGTACAGCCCTGTATAACCCAGTACAGCCTGGTACAGCCCAGTACAGCCTGGTACAGCCCAGTACAGCCTGGTACAGCCCAGTACAGCCCTGTATAACCCAGTACAGCTCCCTCAGCCTTTCTTCAAAAGGAAGATGCTCCACTCCTTCCATCATCATCGTGGCCCTGTGCTGGACTCTCTCCAGCAGCTCCTTGTCCTTCTTGAACTGGGGGGCCCAGAACTGGACGCGATATTCCAGCTGCGGAATTCCGCACCAGGGCAGAGCAGAGGGGCAGGAGAACCTCTCCCGACCCACTCGCCACACCCCAGGATGCCACTGGCCTTCTTGGCCACCAGGGCCAAGGTGGGTCCGACTTGCTGGTTCCGCAGCTCACCTGCTGGGGGTTATCCCAGCGATCCTGCCTCTCCACCACGGATTTTCTGTCCATCCCGTTGGAAGAGGAGGAGGAGGAAGACCTTGTCCTATAGTGCCATCTCGCGACGCAGGGATGCGCAGGCAGCCTCCCTATACCGCCCGCCCCCGGGGGTAGCGCTTCCCTCGCCGTTTGGGGATGAAATTCCGACAACAGCGTAAAAAATTCGGCACCGGGGCAGATTCCTGCCACCCCCACCACCTGCAAAGACGCCAGATGACACACGAAGACCCAGAGCTGCACGAAAATTTCTCCCGACAGCTCAAGCAGTTAAAAATCTGCATTAAAAATTGATTTTTTTCATCAGGGGGCTGCTAAGAAGCAGAAAGTTGGAAAAGAAAAGCTGAGGAACCCTTCTTACTATTACTCCGCGCTGAGTTTGCATCTCTGGAGCGATGTAGATTTGTTAATACAGTTAATAGAACTCTGGAATTCTAAATTATCTTTTATTTCTGTAATAAATTACTGGGTGTTTGATTACAAGCTGCTCCCGTGTTTGCTAAACGTGACTGGGGAAGCCTTAAGCAAACACTTACTGGTCTGGGATTAGAAGTGCCAAGTGCATTTAGGTCTCTAGAAAACAAAGGTAAGGCTCTGCCCACAGGAATTTCTAGTTTGAGGAACCAGCAGAGCTGGAATAAGATCACTGGTTAAAAAAAAAAACACCCTAATTTCCTGCTGCACACTTAAATTGTTAAGTAGGAGATGAATTCTGCGCAGGAGGAACGTTGGAGGTTTGTACCTGCTTCTCCTTCCAGCGGTCCAACACCTGGAAAAAGGTTTTTGGAGCAAACATGCTCACTCTTACCTTGAAAATCCTCATTTTTTGCTGCTTTCCGCGGAGCTGGTGGTTTGTCGAGGGCAGGAGCTGCCAAAGCAACGCTCCCAGCCACAGTTGCACGGCTGCTGGGTCCTACTAGTGTGGGGAGAGCTCGGACACGGGGTCCGAAACATCTCTCCTCCCGTTCGGGATGGGGATTTTCCGGCAGGGCAGCCACGGCTGACACCATGTAGTTTGGAATTTGAGTAAGAAACGGCGTTGCCTCGATTCCTCCCACCTCCTTGGAGCTGCATCCTCACTCCGAAGGAACAGCCTCAGCTCTGTTTGTGCACGGTGAGAGTCAGGCAACAGTCTAACGACGACAAAAAACTCCTTTCCCAAATCAAAGCAGGAGCAGAGAAGCCTTGAAGAGACCCTATTTCCACAGCAGCAGCTGCTGACCCTCCAACTCAGAGTTCCACCACGGAGAACAGCGGCGTTTTCCACGTAATTGGTACATAAAACCATAGCAACCATCCCAAGAAACCTTTTATCAGCCAATAAACCAATTTCTTACTAAAAGCTTTTGCTTTTTCTGTTGAAATCAGCCAGTGTGGACTCGGAGCACCAGGCAACCAGCTCATCCCAGCCACCCCATGTGCTTCCGAGCATCAATCACCCCTCATTAAGGCAATTAAAAGCCTCAGGTCTTCCCAAATTAGGAGCTCAGCTGTGTAGGACGGACTCCGAACCGAATTAGGGAAATCCAAGCACCTGAGAATTTTAAGCAGGGGCCAAGAGATTCCTTTTTCTGGGAGAAGGTGTTTGTGATTTGCTGAGCACCGAGTGTTTCGTTGCGACCAGGCCAGGGACAAATTCTGCCCCAAATTTCCTGCCCTCAAAACAAGGAGCTTTTTATTGTTGTAAAAAAATCAAAGCAAAAAGGTATCAGGAGAGGAAAACTTTCCAGGTTTTTCCAGCAGAGACTGCTGAGGGATTGCCTTTACAGTGTCCTGATGAAAAAAAAGGTAAAGTGAGGCAAAAGGCATCACTTTTTTTTTTTTTTTTTTTTTGAGGAGCTCAAAACTTTGGTCCAATTCTTGATCCCGTCCTTTTCTCCTTAATTCTTCGCTTTAATTTTTGTGCTGCTGTTTCTTCTTATCTAAGTGGAGAAGCTAAATGGAGATAAAACACACCTGTCAGATATTCCTTAAAATTACCCCTAGAAGGAGAAAGTCTGCAAAAAAAAAGAGAGTTGAGGCCATTTAGGAGCTGGGAACTGGCCTCGTTCACAGGTGCTTCCTTTTGAACCCTTCTGCACCCTCCACCTTTGAACCAGCATCCCGAGAGCATAAAGCCAGGGATGGCTGCTTTGCTGGGAGACTGGGGCTTTGCTGGAGGGACATGGGAGTTGAGTGGGATTTATTGCTGGTTTTGCTGGAACAGTGGTTTTTTAGGAGCTTTTACACTTTGCAGAATCCATTCTCTAAGGGTAAGGAGTGTTTGATTACCGGGCTGTGCCTCTTAGAATATGAAGTGTTAGAGTCTTTGTTACTTCCTAAAACCTCTTTATTTTTTCCTAAAACTGCTCCAAGTCCCCGACAGCATCATAAGAAGCTGATTTATGGATTTGGGGCCCTTTGTTGCTCATCTGCTGCCTCCTTTGAGAGGAGTTACTGGGACCAGTGTGCTGGTGTCCCACCAGGTCTCTGGGTGTGCGCAGTGTGCACGCACACCCCCCCTCGGAGCACGGGTGAACGCTCCCGAGGAACCAGGCTGCTGCTGGATATTGATGTGAGCTGATAGGAAAAGTCCTTCTTGGAGTCAGGAAGGGGCCAGCAGGAGCAGCTCCTTATAAAATGGGAACTGCTGCCTTCCCGTGGCACAGCTTGGGCTTGTGTTTGGGTGGGAGGCTTCGTTCCTCATGGATGAGCAGCATCCGCATTCCCCTTGTGCCGAGGGCTTCCGTGCTCCGTTGTTGCTCCAGATTCTGGCAGTTATTAGGAGGAACCAAACTTTAATTCCTCCTTCTAAGCTGCTTTGTTGTCTCGCGCCGTGGCGGGTGGCTTAAGCAGGAAGAGCGGCCGGGAGCGTTTCGGTTGGGTGTCAAACGAAATTATTCCTCGTTATACCTCGGACGTTAACTCCAACGCCTCTGGAATGCTGCTGTGTGTAAAATACACCAGTGTTATTGCGTTCTTGTTTGGTTTTCTTTGGAAAACTCTCTTCCAACATTCAAGGAGCGAGCGGCGGAGGCAGTGAAAAGTGAGCTCCTCTGCGCGTCTCGCTGGGAGCTCACGCTGCTGCAGACAAACAGCTTTTGTTTTTGTCTTCTCTCCCCCCCCCCTCGGCCCCAGGATGGGTTTTTTTTTTGGAATATTCTTGGTTTTGTGATTGTGCAGAGTAATGGTACCTATAACCCTATGGAAGATGGGAAAGGGAGTAAACCAGGCACGCGATATTTCCGATGGGCTGGCACTCCCGCATCCGAAATTCAGAAAACATTTCGCTTGGGGAATTTCTCCTAAAGATGCTGAGTTACAAAATGTTTCTCTCCTTTTGTTTGCATCATGGTGCAGCTATGCCCATAGGAGTCACGCACCTCAAGGCGTTCAGGAAAAGCACATGAAAGTCTGGGATGAACCAAATCAAATCCGTATGGCTGCCCATCCCGGCACATGGCTGGGATTGTGGAATCCAATTCCAGCTGGTGGCTGGAATCCTTTCAGGGCACTGGCTGCTCTCCTCCAGCATTTGTTTTGAAAAAAAAAAAGATGCAGAGAGATGAAATTCAAGCTTTGCTTAGCCAGCGAGTTCCAGACCCTTGGCATCCAGGGCCCTGCAGACCGGCAGTTTTGGAGGAATCTTATAAGCTGGTTTCCAGGGAGTCGTGTTTTTCAGTAGAAATCAGTTTAATAAAGGGAACTTGCAGGCTTCCTCTGCCCTTTACAAGAACAACTTGCTCAAGGGGATGTTTTTCCTAGAAGGACCAAGAGCTTTCTTGTTGCTTTTAATGCCTTTGCAACGGAAGCAGGCACGGGACAGAGCATCTGGAGTATTTTTCCCACTGGAAATGCGCCGAGAAGCTCAAGGCTTTAGGAAATTAGTAAAACGTCATCAAAAATGACCAGAAGTTGAGGAATTAAGCAAACGAAAGTAGAAAAGACGGTGATTCAGTCCATTGATGAAGCAGCTCTGGGCATGAAACACCCCTGGAGTGAGGCAAAATCTTCACCCAACTGGGGAAAAAGCCATATTGCTGGGAACTTTGCTTGACCAGAGTCTAGCTCTCTGGAGGAAGTCACGTTCCTTTGAAGGGATGGAGGTGATTCTGCCCCTCTGCTCTCGGGAGACCCCCCCTGGAATACTGCGTTCAGCTCTGGGGGCCCCAGCAGCAGAAGGACACAGAGCTGCTGGAGCAGGGCCAGAGGAGGGCACGGAGATGATGGGAGGGCTGGAGCACCTCTGCTCTGGAGACAGACTGGGAGAGTTGGGGTGTTCAGCCTGGAGAAGAGAAGGCTCCGGGGAGACCTTCCAGCACCTCCCAGTGCCTAAAGGGGCTCCAAGAAAGCTGGAGAGGGGCTTTGGACACGGGTGTGGAGTGATGGGACACGGGGTGATGGCTTTGAACTGGAAGAGGGGAGATTTCCATGAGACCTGAGGGAGAAATTCTTCCCTCTGAGGGTGGTGAGGCACTGGGACAGGTTGCCCAGAGAAGCTGTGGCTGCCCCATCCCTGGCAGTGTTCCAGGCCAGGCTGGATGAAGCTTGGAGAAACCTGGTGCAGTGGAGGGTGTCCCTGCCCATGGCAGGGGGGTTGGAACTGGATGATCTTTGAGGTCCCTCCCAACCCAACCCATTCTGGGATTCCATATTCCCTGTTCTTGCTCGGGAAGGGCGGCTGTGCGCCGGTCCCTGATGCTCTTGTCCAAGATCAAGCTGCAGTTGTGCCACATCTGTAGCTGGAGGCTTTTCTGAATTGGTTTTGTTTTTTCTTCCCAGACTTAAGCAGAAAGGCACGTTAAACGCTTTTTGTGCCTCTCCAGCCACGAGCTGCAGGCATCTGCCACCAAACCCAACGGAGACACGGGGGGAAGTGGGTTTTTGGAAATAATCCCTCTAAAAGCAAAGGCTGAGGCACGCGGAGCTGGAGAGCCTGTCAAGTTCCCCGATTTCCCAGCAAGTGCCAACTAAACAGGGAGAATCATCTCGCTGGGTGCCAGCCAAGACCGGGGGAGTTGGCAGCGAGGCAGAGGGAGATGGAGCCGAAGGCTGCCCACACGTGGCTCGCAGGAAGGGAATTTCCACCCAGCCTTGTTTTTACCGACACCAGCGCGAAGCGCCGGATGGAATTCTCTCCGGGTGAAGATGAGGAAGAGTCCCGCTCCGTAAAAACGCGGCATCCCGGCTTGATTTCAACCTCGCCGTGGCCTCCAACGATGCGACATCACTCGGGGGGCCAAGCTGTTCTTTCTCCCAACTGCTGCTCCTGCCTTGGGTGTTGCTGGTCTGTGTGTAGGATAATCTCCTCCTTCCTGTGTGAATTAGGAGGAGCAGCAGCAGAGGGGCCCCTGGACCATCCTGACTCCAAACAAAACAACCCTCTCTTCCCTCCCCTTCCCTGTCTTCTCTCCGCTGCTGCAGGAGAAATGTTTTCATCTTGGGAAAGTGCTGGAGGAGGCGGAGGGGAGGTAGCCCACCAAAATCCATTTCCAGGATAGTTACCTGGGGAAGGTAAGACTGGTGTTTTCCCAGGACCTGGATGTGTTTGAGGGAATATCCTGACTGATGGAGAGGGACTTTTTACAAGGGTGTGTAGTGATAGGACAAGGGGCGATGGATTTAAACTGGAAGAGGGGAGATTTAGATTGGATCTAAGGAGGAAATCCTTCCCTCTGAGGGTGCTGAGGCACTGGCACAGGTTGCCCAGAGAAGCTGTGGCTGCCCCATCCCTGGCAGTGTTCCAGGCCAGGTTGGATGGGGCTTGGAGCAACCTGGTGCAGTGGAGGGTGTCCCTGCCCATGGCAGGGGGGTTGGAACTGGATGGTCTTTGAGGTCCCTCCCAATCCAACCCATTCCATGATTCTTTCTCAGCTGTTTTCCCATCTCCTCTGACAAGATCCAATGTTTCCTTCAGCGATCTCCCCCACCTCCGTTCAAAGTGTCGTCTACAATACAGAAATGCCTCGATCCTGAGTGTCCAGCCAGGGCAAACCTTGGGAAGGTGAAAGAGGAGAGGAATTTTCCAGGTTCTTTGTGACTTGCTCTGGAGCAATTGGTTGTAAATGGTTGCTAACTTGCTGGAGGGAAAGAAAATTCCTGTCGTAGGCAAGGCTGAAGTGGGCATGGATTTTTTTTTTTTTTTTTTCTTCCCTACCTCTTTGTTGGAAAGTGTTCTTTGATGCAAACAACAGCTCTGCTCCACCTCAGAGTTGGCTGCGTTTCAGCAGCAGTGGGTGTTATGAAATTCCTGCATTTTTAGCGCTGATGGATGTGCCTCTTTCCATGGAAAGATTCGGCTGCCAGCCGGGATCGTAAGAACCGTGTTGTCGTTCCGTTGCGCTCGAGGGAGCGCTCCTCACTGAGGGTTTGGGAATCTCTGGGCCAGTTGGGACTTGGAAGTATTAATTTGAGTAACTGGTTCTCTGCAGAGATCTGCTGGGGGGGGTGATGATGACACGACTCCTTCCAGAAGGTTTTTAACATTCCTGGGATTCCAGGAGAGGGGTCTCAGCAAAAAAAAAGAAAAAAAAAACACCCTTTAAATTGTCATCTACAAGAACAGTCACAGCTGAAGAAAAATATTGGCTTTAGGCTTGTTTGAAAATGCAAGAAACTCCTAAAATAATTAACTTCACTTTGAAAAACAGAAGTGCAATAGAGGGGAGGCAAATGTCTGTTGTCTTTGGAAATGTTTCTCTCCCAATTCTCTGCTGGGCACCAGAACGCGACCAGATCTGCATCCAGATCAGGTTACTGGTGCCTCTGCTCGAGCAGCCTTTCTGCTTGGTGGGGGGTGATGCTGCACAACACCCTCCGAGCCCCTTCTGAACTGGTGGAAACAGGAAAACTCATGGAGTGATTGGAGGGGAAAGGGGGAGACAGAGGGGCTGGACACCATGGGTGTCTGGTCTCCTTGGTCTTGCCTGTTCCCAGTGCTCAATCCCAGAAAAATTGTCGTTGGAAGATTATTTGAGCTCTGTGTCTAGGAAATCATGACATGGTTGCAAAAGCTGATGTGATGATTTGTGGGTTTGCAGGTCGCACCCTGGAAGGGTGCGCTGGGCCACCAGCTTCATACCCCACGGCCAGAGAGGTGAACTAAATGGGTCTTGCTTCCTCCAAATTATCTCCAAAACCTGAAAATAAACAGACTCCCAAACTTCTGGGATGCCAAGAAGCAAAGTTGGCTTTTTTTCTAGACAGAGGGACAAGAAAAGTTGCTGTTAAGGTCAGGACTTTGAATCTTGAAACAGTCTCTCACCTCCGTGTGTGGTTTGTGATGGGCTTTCGTGAGCCCTGGCCTGATCCAGCCTGACATTTCCCGTATCCCACTTTGTCCCGACGCCGGCGCGTGCCGGGGACTGAGTTCCAAAAGTGCCTCTGACCCTTTGTCAGCACTGGGTGCTCCGGCCTCGCTCCGTCTGACGTGCTGAGCCATTGTGATGGACTGTTGACTCTTCAGGCGAAACCAGTTACGTTGGGCTCTTTTCCTGATCGCTCCGGGTGTTCCCGTACGAAAACGGCGCCTCCAAAGCGCTCGGTCAGTGCCAGTCTGAAACCTTAAAGCAACGAGTAAATCCAAAGTATTTTTAGACTGCTGCCATCCCAAAATGCACAGCTGGAGAGCATGTGTGGCTCCATAACCCTCTGCAGCTCTTCACTGGGGTTCTGCTTCTCCAGCACCAGCGTGGAGGGTCCATCGGTGACTTAAACCCGTTGCTGGTAGCAGAAGTGCTGGAGCAAAGCAAAGGGTGGGCTGGGGAAATGGAGGGGGGGAGAGCAGTTTTATTGCAGTTTGGGTGTCTTAAACCAGTGGTGTAACTGGGAGGATAATAAATGCCTGGTGGGAAGGTGAAGGATTCGCTCAGCGTCACTTAAGATGCTTTGAATTAGAAACGGGTCGTTGTAACCGTAATACTGGCGTAAATCTGTCTGGTTGCAGCAAGGATTTCTGGCTCTGTTCAGACCAGGCTTCTTGGTAACTTCATTGCGTGTTAAAATACAGATTTTTAGAATTTTTTTTTTCCCAAAAAATGACTCTGGGATACCTGCTGGGGCAGCTTTTTGCTTCTTCTAAAAACGTACGTGGAAATCTTGTGAAAAGCCCCAATGCCTGGTGCTGTCTCGTGGGTGGCCCCATCGGTCCAAAGGTGCGAAACTTGAGCTGTAGCAAAAGTAGGTTCTTTCTGATTTTTTTTTTTTTTTTTTTGTAGCCCTCGTGAACTTTCTGGCATGATTTTGGCCTTTGGAGGCTGCAGGATGCAGGGGCAGAATTTAGGGAGCCTGGTGCAATTTCGTGAACTTTCTGGAATGATTTTGGTCTTTGGAGGCTGCAGGATGCAGGGGCAGAATTTAGGGAGCCTGGTGCAATTTCGTGAATTTTCTGGAATGATTTTGGTCTTTGGAGGCTGCAGGGGCAGAATTTAGGGAGCCTGGTGCAATTTTGTGAATTTTCTGGAATGATTTCGACCTTTGGAGGCTGCAGGATGTCAGGGCAGAATTTCGGGAGCCTGGTGCAATTTCGTGAATTTTCTGGAATGATTTTGGTCTTTGGAGGCTGCAGGATGCAGGGGCAGAATTTAGGGAGCCTGGTGCAATTTCGTGAACTTTCTGGCATGATTTTGGTCTTTGGAGGCTGCAGGGGCAGAATTTCGGGAGCCTGGTGCAATTTTGTGAACTTTCTGGCATGATTTTGGTCTTTGGAGGCTGCAGGCTGCAGGGGCAGAATTTCGGGAGCCTGGTGCAATTTTGTGAACTTTCTGGAATGATTTCAGCCTTTGGAGGCTGCAGGATGTCGGGGCAGAATTTCGGGAGCCTGGTGCAATTTTGTGAACTTTCTGGCATGATTTTGGTCTTTGGAGGCTGCAGGGGCAGAATTTAGGGAGCCTGGTGCAATTTCGTGAACTTTCTGGAATGATTTTGGTCTTTGGAGGCTGCAGGGGCAGAATTTAGGGAGCCTGGTGCAATTTCGTGAATTTTCTGGAATGATTTTGGCCTTTGGAGGCTGCAGGATGCAGGGGCAGAATTTAGGGAGCCTGGTGCAATTTTGTGAACTTTCTGGAATGATTTTGGTCTTTGGAGGCTGCAGGGGCAGAATTTCGGGAGCCTGGTGCAATTTCATGAATTTTCTGGTATGATTTTGGTCTTTGGAGGCTGCAGGGGCAGAATTTAGGGAGCCTGGTGCAATTTTGTGAACTTTCTGGAATGATTTTGGTCTTTGGAGGCTGCAGGGGCAGAATTTAGGGAGCCTGGTGCAATTTTGTGAATTTTCTGGAATGATTTCGACCTTTGGAGGCTGCAGGATGTCGGGGCAGAATTTCGGGAGCCTGGTGCAATTTCGTGAATTTTCTGGCATGATTTTGGTCTTTGGAGGCTGCAGGGGCAGAATTTAGGGAGCCTGGTGCAATTTCGTGAACTTTCTGGCATGATTTTGGTCTTTGGAGGCTGCAGGGGCAGAATTTAGGGAGCCTGGTGCAATTTCGTGAATTTTCTGGAATGATTTTGGTCTTTGGAGGCTGCAGGATGCAGGGGCAGAATTTAGGGAGCCTGGTGCAATTTCATGAATTTTCTGGAATGATTTCGGCCTTTGGAGGCTGCAGGATGTCGGGGCAGAATTTAGGGAGCCTGGTGCAATTCCCAGCTTTTGCAGGACTCGACGGCTGCCCCTCTGCTGTCTCACTTTGTCCCATTCACCCATCTTTTCTCTCGCCAGTGTCACCAGTGCTCTGCTTCCATTTATCGCTGCCCTGTTAATGTGTCCTTGGGGTTTTGGCCCTATCTCTTCCCCCTTTGTGTGGTGTAAATCTCCTGCCTGTTTTACATAACACCACTGGGCTCTGCCAGACTCCCCCGGTGTATCTGGCTGGCAGCAGATTAAGGGCTGTGCTCGGCGATAGGTGATAACATTGTTCCCGGGGGAACGGGCGATGGGAGGAGGAGGGTGGGAGAACTGGAAATTGGAGTCGAATGGAAATTACTGGGGCCTTTGCGAGAGCAGCGGGCGTAAATCACGGTGAATGGATGTTGCAAACTCGGTGTGGGTGTGGTTTTTTTTTTTTAATTTTTTTTTTTTTCCTTCATTATTTATACAGCTATGGCTTGTTAGCGCTGAGTGTGCTGCTGGTGTTGGTGGTGTTCAGCAGCTAAAATAATCTCAGATGTGTCAAGGACTAGCTGGAGTGACACATCAGAAGTGTGAGCTCTGTTTCTAGCAGTGGCACAGAGCAAGTTACAGCGGGAAAATCCTTTCCGGTCCGTGCCTCAGTTTCCCTTACGTCTCACGACGTCTTTTTCCCTGCTTCTCCCCGTTTCAAGGCTGCTTGCGTCGCACTGGGCAAGCGTGGCTGGTGTCGTGGACGTGGGGGGCTGGATCCTGACCTGATGGTCCGCTTGAGATGTGGGTGCTGTAGTTGTAGGGTGGGAAAAGAGCCTTCTGCTGCCAAGACAGCTCCATCGTGGGATGATGCCTGGTCGTTCGGAAGATCTGCTCCTCTCCTGCCATGGGGTGAAGGCTCTGGGGTAGCACGAACGAACCCTCAGCACGGGGGCAAACTGGTGCGGTGGGACCAGAGGGGTGCCAGTTCCCACAGCAGGAACGGTCCACCACGGTGATGCTGGCGGATCGGAGCTCCCTCGTTCCAGTCCGAACCGGAGATGCTGGGAAAGTGGCTCTGGCCTCCAGGAAGGCGGCGAGGACTCGGGTTACAGCTCCTGGGGCTCCTGGAAGGATCCGCCTAGGGGAGGACCCGAGGAGGGACGGGCTCAGCCGAGCTCTTGCAAACTTGCCTCCCAGGAGCCAGTTTCCGAGCGGTCCGGGGTGGACTCTGGGGCTGGAAGTTTCCTGTGAATCGCTTGGATTTTTTTTTTTTTCCCTCCTATTTTTTTTTTTTTGGTTTTAATTCTTCCTTGGAAAGCACCTCTGCCTGCCAGAGATGGGGATCTCCTCGCTGGATAGCTGCCCTGGTTTCCTGCGGTGGGGAGACCGATGCTGAATGTCACCTTCGGATGCGGGGGTTGTGCTTCCAGGTAAGGACGAAATTCCATGGAGTAAAAAACCTCGTGCTGTTTGTGGCTTAAAAAAAAAAATAAATCTAGCAGTGCTTTGGATGTCTGACCGTGTAAATGGGGTAAACCAGGTTGGATTTGAATCCCTGTGAGCCTTTTTAGATCCATTGTTCCGTCTGATCAACGCCGGCCGTGGCGATGGGAGCGGGAATTCATCCCTGGGGTTCCTTCCCAAGTGTTGAACGTGTTCCCAGATCTCAAGGAGCTGACTGGCGTTTTCCACTCCTGCGAGCAAGAGGAAATGGAGAAGGGAGGGCACTTTGCACCTTTACTTTCTGAGCAAAAGGACTCTGAACTCACCGTGAACCTGGGCCAGGAATGAAGTGGTGGCGTTGGGGTAACGCCGGCCAGGAGGAAAGACGGGTCCTGCCCTCGAGTTGCGGTTTGCTTGGAAGCACCGCACAAAATCCTCGATTTTTAAGGGGATTTTGAAGAGCCTTGGGCAGAGTTGGAGGGAGCGTGATGAGAGAAGAGCCCGTGTTTGCCCATTGCTCGAGGAAAGGGGCGGCCGGATTGTTGCAGCAAAACTCCAGTCTTGTTTCACCGAGTAAACAACGCTGGTGAGGGAAAATATCTTGGAAGATCCTGCTGAGGAGTGTAAGGCCATGGAAGGGGGTTGCTCGGACACGGAACAATAGGCTCATCCAGCTCCTTTGTGCATCATGGCACCAGCCTGACTTTCTAGCTGCTGCTCTGGGCAGGGTGTTTCTCTTCCCCTCCCTGGCACTTGCCGGTTCAATTAGGATTTGTGGCGTTTCCTGCCCTTGATGCCAAGCTCCAAGGTCAGTTTTCTAATTGCAGGGTGGCAGCGAAGTGGCACACGAGCTCCTGGCACCGGTCACAAGCACTAACCTGTCAGTCCCTCCTGGATCCCACCCAGCTCAGGGCATTGCACGGGTTCAGTTTGGAACCTGCACGCGTTTTTGGGGGATTTGCAACTCTTAAACTTTTCCCCGAGCTCTAACTGGGTCTTGCCTAAGCGGACATTGTCGTTGGGATTAATGCTGGGGGGCTTTTTTTCTGGATTTGAGCATTGCACGGCTCTAATCCCCTCTTCCAGTAAACATGTCGTTGAACCAGTGCTCGTATAATGCTTTGAAAAAAGTTCACAGTTTGCCAGGAGGAAGTTTGAGGCCTGTCATAGCTGTGGAATCTTTAATATTTGCAACAAAATAGGATTGGTCTCCGTAATTTCGTGGTAATTCTAAAGCTAGTCTTATCTGGATTTAATTTGTCTTGGTGTCAGCTCAAAAATTACAGAGAGTAAGACCTGGATCCGTCAACACATTATTTCTCTGTAGGATTTTAATGTTTCTTAGAAATTAAAGTGTGAGTGGTCTTTGTGCAACAGGCAAACTTCTGTTCTGCATATCAGGTTTTGTAACTCGGGGCAAACGTGCTACTCCACAGCAAAAATGGGAACGGGATGAAATGGTGTTTGAAACCTGTTTGTTCATGTGGCTGGAGAGAGTACGGGGTGCTCCAAACCACGATGCTGCTGTAGTCTGTCTTCTTCCCTGGGCATCCACATGCATAACCTTAGAAAAAGGTGAATTAAAAAAAAGGTGAAATGACTTATCTAACATCAGCGGCAATTTCCTTTTTGATTTGGGATTAGAGCTTTCAAAAATATTTAGAGGGAACTGCGTAAGGATGGCCTGGCCTTGGATTTGGTGCCTCCCCAGGTACACCCTATGGGTGGTCCTCTACCTGCCTGTGATTCACAGTGTTCATCCTCTTCCTGGGCTTTTTCCTCCCTTCCTCGTTCTTCCATCACTTTCTGCTGTTCGAGCCAAAATCCTCCCCAGTTACCTGCCAAGTGGCCACATGTTGCCTCCGCAGAAGCTGCTTTGGACCACACGACTCTCCTGAACAGCTCTGCGGCTTGAGATCTACAAACATCCCATGACCAGAGAAGAAAGGGAAGATGGACTTGTTGTACAGCACCAGCCCATGACTCCATCCCCTGGGGCAGCTTCATTTCCCCCTCTACCCCCTTTTCCTTTTTTCCCCATCATTTCTAAAAATAAAATAGTATTTATCCAGCAGGTTTGAAAGTGAATCAGTTCAGTCGTACAGCGTTCTCTCCTGGTGGGAACGACAGCTGGATGCTTGAGGAGCTGATCCAGAGCCCATTAGGCAGCAGAGATTGGAAGTTCAGCTGCAGGTACCATGGAGCTTCCCAGCTCAGCCGTTGTGTTTGCACAACTCCGTGTGTGCAGGCAGAGCTGGGCGGTGCTGGTGTGATGATAAACTGACCTGCCCGCCGTGATCTCACCTCCCTGCCGGAGTGTCCCGGAAGCCAGAGTGGTTGCTGCCTAGGGAGAGGTGGAACATGGAATTAATTAGGGTCCCTGAGGTGTGTTTTGGTTTTGGGGGTGGTTAAAGTGAATTGGGAGTCAGGCACTTTGGGTTGGCTCCCTGGCTGGCGTGGTCCGTGCCCTCGCCGGCGTGGTGGTCCATGCCCTCGCCGGTGTGGTGGTGCTGGTGGTCATAGAATGGTTAGGGCTGGAAGGGACCTTCAAAGGTCATCTAGTCCAACCCCCCTGCAAGGAACAGGGATATCTCCAACTAGATCAGGTTGCTCAGGGCCTCGTCCATCCTGGCCTTGAATGTCTCCAGGGATGGAGCATCCACCACCTCTCTGGGCAACCTGTTCCAGCGTTCTACAACTCTCATGGTCAAAAATTTTTTCCTAATATCCAACCTGAATCTACCTCCCTCTATTTTAAAACCATTACCCCTTGTCCTATCACAACAGGCCCTTAAGCTTTTGGTCCACGTTAAGCTTTCTCTAAAACGAGGGTGATGGTGGAGCTCGTGAGAGGGCAGGGAGAACCAGTGACTTCATGTGCAGAACACACCAGGGGAAGGAAAAAGCACGTCATCTTTCAGCACCTCGGTGCCGCGGGGAAGGAGGCTCCAAACTGGGTTTGCTCATCCCGGCGGGGACCGCAGCCAGCCCTGACTCGAGGTTTCCAAGCTCTTGGTCAGGGAAGGAACACGAACATCTGCTGTGGGGTGTAACCATCGAGCTCCTTGTCATCCCTTGAGTTTGTTCACGGTGCTGTATTTTCGTGTGTTCATGTTTTGTTTTTTTTTTTTATGGACCAGTAACACAGGCTTCGGATACTGGGTTGAAATTCGGACTCTTGGAGGTAAAACAGCCTTTAACTTGACCTTCTGCTTGGCGTTTGGCTGCCCACAGGGCAGGAAGTCAGATCACCAGATGTACACAGGCCTGGAAAATTAATACTTACCATTAAGATCCAGACAAATGCAATGTCTGGTCTTGCTCCCAGCAGCGCCCAGTGTGTCAAAGAAATGGGAAAAGTCCTTCCCGAGGCTTAGATGTCTTTTCCTCTCAAGTTTTTCTATGGAGTTCAGCGAGTTTTAACTTGCAGCCTTGTTCCAGACCTGGAAGGAAGGAAAGGAGCTGCTTCCCTTGTTGCACAGGTGACTTACCCCGACCTGCTGCGGAGCCTGGAAGCGCTGCAGGTGATCCAGCTCTTCCAGAGATCCATCCCTGCGCTTTCCCGCGCTGACTCCCTGCTGCTGGTTTACTTTTCAGGGCTGAGGAGTTTGGTTTTGCCCAGCTCCACGTGCTCTTTGCCTCCTGGCAAAGTTTGGGAAGTACTCACCTGCTTTGGAAGGATGGGCAAGCGCTGTGCGGTGTCAGCCTCGAGGTGATAAAACTACCCAGGAAAGATCATAGAATCATAGAATCATAGAATGGTCAGGGCTGGAAGGGACCTTCAAAGGTCATCTAGTCCAACCCCCCTGCAAGGAACAGGGATATCTCCAACTAGATCAGGTTGCTCAGGGCCTCAAGATGGGAGATGTGCGCTCGCTGAACCAGAAGCAGCAGTCCTGGGGACTCCAGTTGTTGGAGTCTCCTCCTCTGGAGATGTTCCAAACCCACCTGGATGCGTTCTGGTGGGATCTGATCTAGGTGGTCCTGCTCCGGCAGGGGGATTGGACTCGATGACCCTTTGAGGTCCCTTCCAATCCCTGACGTTCTGGGATGCTGTGACTGCAACAGCTGCAGGGACTCATAGTCATCATCCCGAGCGTTGTTTAGTGACCGACTGATAAACTTCCCTTGTTGCTGCTTTGTTTTTACGTTTCTGAAGTAGGACATCTGGCCCAAGAAAAATAGTTTTGTCTGTCATCCCCACCAAGCTGCGTGGGCCGGACAGGGGGCATCTCTTATCAGATCTGGCAAACCTTCTCTCCTCCTGTGAACGTTCGATGTTTTGCTGCGTCTTCAGAACGGCTTTGGGGACAGATGAGGACGTGGGCTGTGAGATGCGTAGTTCTGTCTCGAACAGAAGTGGTTTCCTCTTGCTCGTGTGGTTGTTTCTGTGTGTTTCAAGCTCCTCCCCACCTCCATCTGTGTCAGAGGCATTGGCACAAGGCTCAGCATCTCCCTGGCTGGCACTAGTGGTGCGTGTGTGTGACGGCACGACAAGCTAACCATCTTCTCGCCCCTCTTTAGGAGAGCAGCGATGAAGCACTGTTTTTACAATGAGACTGTGGGATTCTTCTACAACAACAGCCGCAAAGAGCTGACCACCTACTGGAGGACAAAGGATGTCTTGGTGGTTGCCCTGGGCCTGACAGTGAGTGTCATCGTGCTCCTGACCAACCTGCTGGTCATCACCGCTATCATCATCAACCGGCGTTTCCACTACCCCATCTACTACCTGCTGGGGAACTTGGCAGCTGCTGACCTCTTTGCGGGCATCGCGTACATGTTCCTCATGTTCCATACGGGGCCCAGGACAGCAGAGCTCTCCCTGAAGACCTGGTTTATCCGTCAGAGCCTGCTGGACACCAGCTTGACAGCCTCTGTGGTGAATCTGCTGGCCATCGCTGTAGAAAGGCACCAGACTGTTTTCACTATGCAGTTACACAGCAAAATGTCCAACCAGCGTGTGATGATCCTCATCTTCTGCATCTGGGTCACGGCCCTGCTCCTGGGGCTCATCCCGTCCTACGGCTGGCACTGCCTCTGTGCCCTGGAGAAGTGCTCCAGCATGGCACCGCTCTACAGCAGGAGCTACCTGACCTTCTGGGCCATCTCCAACCTGGTCATCTTCCTGATCATGGTGGTCGTGTACACGCACATCTTCATCTACGTCAAAAGGAAGATGACACGGATGTCTAAGCACACCAGCTTCCACCCCCGCTACAAGGAGACCATGATCAGCCTTGTCAAGACGGTCACTATTATCCTAAGTAAGTCCACTCGTTCTGGTCAGAGTGATGTGTTGATCCTCCGTCCTGGGTTGGGTGGGGTGAATGTGCTCAAGACGACGGGGAGGACTGGGAAGTGGTGTTCTGCCTCCCTGGTCTCTCAAGCTGCTGGGGTGATGGTTTGGTTTGGCTGCTGAGGAACTCGATGGTTTCGATGTTCTGCGTGAGGGGAGAGGAAGAGGAGGAGGAACCTGGCAGGGGGGAGGGCAAGGTCCTGCGTCTCTTCTTCTCCAACGTGGCTGCTCCTCTGGTTAGCAGGGGCAAGGGGGCCAGTTACTAATATGGCGTGGTAACATCTGACTGCTGTAAGTGCAGGTGTTTTGGGCAAAGAAGAGGCTCTTTTACGTCCTCAACTCCAGTATGCTTCATCCATGGAAGGGTAGCACAGAATTCGGAGCTATGATCAGGCCTTCATCAAAAAGCAGCACTTGGTGCATCCTTCATTAAAGGGTGGAGAGAGGTTTGGGGCAGAGGGTACAAGGTGATGGGGAAAGAACGAGGGAGTTGCATCCGAATTCCTCACTGTTTACTGGAACAAAGCACTGAACTCTGTTCAGATTTTTTTTTTTTGGAGCAGCTCAGTACCGTGTCTCAATCTGCTCCGGTAAATATGTCCCTGGACACTTGGTTGGAGCTGCTCCCCATGGGGGTGGGATCTCCAGCAGAGTGTCCCTGCCTCTTGGTCTGTCTGTGGCTCCAGTCTGTAACGCAAACAGGGGCAAACCAGTAACTGGAAGTGACTGGTGTGGAGGCTCTGCATCTCCAGGATGCTTAATTTTATTCAGCCCCGTGCTGTCCTGCCCAGTTCCGCGCATCCAACAGCAGAGGCTGGTGCCCCAGTTGTCCTTCCAGCAGCCCGTCGCTCCACGATTCGATTTCTTGAATTTGCTTTTTGCCTTGTGCTTTAACAATCTAACAACTTTTAAAGCAAAATAAATCGATGCCCTCCCATCTTCCGCAGCCCAGCTCGGCTCCGGGCTTACGGTCACAACCCCTTGCTTGCAAATCTTTCCTGATAAGCGCAGAATTTGCTCCGTCAGGGAAACCTTGAAGCTGCAAACAAAGATTCACTCCCTCGTGAATCGGCGCTGGCGGAGCGGGGCTGGGCACGGGGGGGGCCGGCGGGCGCCTTGGCGTGTCCCCGCTCGCGGGCACGGCGCCTCGCCGGGTTCTGTTGCGACTTGTGAGCATCGAAACTGGAGTTTTCTGCCCGTTCCTGCCTTTCCTGTGATGCCTTCTTCCCTGCCTCCCAATCTCTCCGTCTCTTGTGCGCGGCTGGGAGGTCACAGCTGCCGTAGAGCCGATGGGATGCGGCACAGGGGGTCAGTGGGGCTGAAGAATGGTTTGCTTCACGTATTTTGCACAGTTTGCAGCGGAGGGAAAAGTTTTTTTGTTCCCTCTTTCCTTCCTGAACAGCATCAGAGGGTCACCCTGTGGTGTCAGCAGGACTGCTTCGTTTCAAGGGACTTCATGATGCCAGCTGGAAGAGGGTTGGTGGGATGGGGATGCTGGCCAAGGAGGAAAAAGCAATTCACACTTGGTGGGTTTCCTTGTTTTGGGAGGTCTTGTTCCTCTTGGTGTCTGCCCTCCTGGCTTGTCCTGCTTGCCTCTGTCTTCTGCCTTAAGCTAGGAAAAAAAAAAAAGGGACTTAGAATCCCAGAATGGTTTGGGTTGGAAGGGAGCTCAAAGATCATCCAGTTCCAACCCCCCTGCCATGGGCAGGGACATCTTATAGAATCATAGAATCCTGGAATGGTTTGGGTTGGAAGGGACCTTCAAGACCATCTAGTTCCAACCCCCCTGCCATGGGCAGGGACACCCTCCACTACACCAGGTTGCCCAAAGCCCCATCCAACCTGGCCTGGAACACTGCCAGGGATGGGGCAGCCACAGCTTCTCTGGGCAACCTGTCCCAGTGCCTCAGCACCCTCAGAGGGAAGAATTTCTTCCTTAGATCCCATGGAAATCTCCCCTCTTTCAGTTTAAAGCCATTGCCCCATGTCCTATCATCATATAAAGTCCCTCTCCAGCTTGGCTCAGAAGAGCTGCTGTGGTTTGACAGGGAGTTGGGACTGGTGTCTGTGGGGAGGAAACTGGTGTGGAAAGTTCAGGGAGACTCAGGAGTTCATCGTGGCCTTTGGGGCTCTCGTAACCCCCGAGTTTTCCCCTTCCTCTGCAGGGTGGTGTCGGAGACAAGCCGCAGTCGGTTCCGTGCAGGTGCTTTGCACGGGAGGGAATTGCTCAACTCGGGGAAAATCCCTTTTTTTTTTTTTTGGACTCAACCTACAGAAAGTTGAGACTGCAGAGTTGGTTTTTTCTTTTTCCCCCCCCCTCCCTGTGCATGCCCGGGTGTAATTCCTCCTCCACCCTCGTTCCTCAGCCTTCTGCAAACTTGGACTCTGCTCAGCGGAATACTTTGTGCCTTATGCATCGGAGGGTGTAGCCGCTGGTGAGCGTGCGAGGAAGAGGAGGGTGCGGTAGGAGCTGTCTGCGTCCCACTTCGTCGCGATAATCCTGCGGGTCCTGGGCGTCGAGAACAGGTCTGGGAGCTGACCTGCAAACCCATCATAAGGTCAAAGTACAGCTGGAGACCAGTAGGAAACTTTCCCACAGACCGGTTGAGTGACGCGGGGTGTGATGATGATGATGGTGACCACACCACGGGGCAGAGTCATTAGTGACATTGAGAGTTCAGGCTTTTCCTGAATACTTCAGCTTCCATTAAGGAGCTGGATTTGGAGGCAAAGGCCCAAAACTTTGTAGGCACCTCTTTCTGTGGATTTTTTTCCCCCCTTTCCTCTCATCTTTAATATTCCTCTGGTTTTACTTCGCGCCGCTGGGAGCCGGTCTCTAGAGAATCTGGTTTTCCTTGTGGATGCTGAAAACCTGGGTTAAAAAAAAAAAGTTCTATCACTAAACGAGGAGGCCCCTTTCCTGCAGGCTCGCTCACGATGGAATTATTGGACCTTCCTTCATGGCAGCCAGGAATTTATCTTTCATATTTGCTAAATTTAAAGGGGAAAAAAGTCATGTCTGCAAGTGTGGAGGAAAGCTGCCTGGCCCAGATGTGGTGGCTGCTGTGCTGCCCACCTGGTTCACTTAAATAAAGAGGGTTCCATGATGAAATAATGGAAATCACGGCCTGAAATCAGCAGGGAATGCTCTTGGAATCCCAGGAGATCCCTCCCAAGTGTTCCTTTGACTTTTGGTGCGGCTCCTCTGGCTGCTGGCCTTTCCTGACAGATGTTTTTTTGGTAAAGGGTGCAGTTGGCAAGCGCCCAGTGAGCCTGTTTCCTTCCACCCTTTCCCAGAAGAAGCTCCTGTGCTTTAAGACACAACCCTACGCGTGACCTCCGGGAGAGCCGATGGGCGAGCGCTCCGTTTACGTCAGCCTTCCCATCACGACTGGGGAAAAAAGGGTTTTGGGAGCCGCGGGCACCTCCCGCTCCGTCATGCAAACCAGCAATTATCCTTTTGCCCAAGAGCTTTGCAGGTGGTGGCAAGATCATAGTATCGGCGCGATGGAATCAGTGGTGGAGTCTGCCCAGCTCCGTCCTGCTGCTGACCAGCCCATTCCTTGGCTGTTTTCCGCTCAGCTTAGGATCATGGAATCATCTGGTTGGAAGAGACCCTCAAGATCGAGTCCAGCCGTTCCCCCTGCACTGTCAGGGGCCCTAAACCATGTTCCTCAACGCCAAATCCACACGGTTTTTAAACACCTCCAGGGATGGGGACCCCACCACCTCCCTGGGCAGCCTGTTCCAACACTTCACAACCCTCTCTGGAAAGAAATTTTTCCTGATATCCAACTTAAATTTCCCCTGGTGCAACTTGAGGCCATTCCCTCTCGTCCTGTCATTCCTAACGTGGGAGAAGAGACCGACCCCCATCTCCCTACAACTTCCTTTCAGGGAATTGTAGAGAGTGAGAAGGTCCCCCCTGAGCCTCCTCTTCTCCAGACTGACCAGTCCCAGCTCCCTCAGCCGCTCCTCACAGGACAAGTTCTCCAAACCCTTCCCTAGTTTCGTTGCTCTTCTCTGAACCCGCTCCAGCACCTCAACGTCCTTCTTGAAGCGAGGGGCCCCAAACTGGACACAGTCCTCCAGGTGTGGCCTCACCAGTGCTGAGTACTGGGAGACAATCACCTCCCTGCTCCTGCTGACCACACTGTCTCTGATCCATGCCAGGATTCCGTTGGCTTTCTTGGCTGCTTGGGCACACTGCTGGCTCATGGTCAGTCACCCGTCAACCAGCACCCCCAGGTCCTTCTCTGCTGGGCAGCTTTCCAGCCCCGCTTCCCCAAGCCTGGAACGCTGCAGAGGGTTTTTGTGGCCCAAGTGCAGGACCCGGCACTTGGACTTGTTGAATGTCATGCAGTTGGCATCAGCCCAGTGATCCAGCTTGTAGCTGTGCGAGAAGCTTCATCGGACTGTCCGAGGTGTTGGCCAGGACTCTTCTGAACTCATCCTGTTACCTGAAGCCCCCGTAAACCGTATGGACAGTAGAGATTATTTCACTCCAGATGAGTTTCTCTGACTCTTCCCTCATTTTATGGCCTGCTCCCCTCTTTGGAGGGAGTGGGAAATCGGAACACTTTGTCTTCACTCTCTAAATGCAATGATGGGGATGAGGGGGGGTAAGAGAAAGTAGCTGCTAGTGGTGTCCTGAGTAAGTGGGGTGGGGAAAAAAAAAAAAGTCTCCATTTTTAGTATTTGCTGGTTGAATCCTTGGTCTTCCTCCAAAGCCAAAATGTAGAGTGAAACTAGTTGGGTGTTTTCCGCCCCCATTAAACATTTTTCGCAAGATAAACCACCGGTGATTCCACTGAGCATCTTTATGATGAGTGACTGGGCAGGGCCAGGAACTCTTTTGTGGTTTTTTTTATTTCTTTCTCTAACTGGGGTTCTTCTCTCCTCAGGTGCTTTTGTCATCTGCTGGACGCCAGGACAAGTTGTGCTCCTCCTGGATGGCTTGGGCTGCAAGAGCTGCAACGTTTTGGCGGTGGAGAAATACGTCCTTCTGCTGGCAGAGATCAACTCGTTGATAAACGCTATCGTCTACTCTTACAGGGACAACGAGATGCGTAGCACCTTCCGGAGGATCCTCTGCTTCGTCTGTTACAGGAATTCCAAATACACCCCCACAGTGGTGAAGTTGAACACCACGGACCGCAGAACGCTTTCTCAGAACGGGCACTTCACTGTGGATTCCTCTATTTAGCTCTTGGTCAGCAGCCAGGCCACTTTTGGAGCAGAAGAGCAGAAGCTAAGAGCAACCTGCTTGTAAAGCAGTAGTAGAGACTTTTTATGTGCTCAGGCATAAATATTTCTTTGGAATAACACTTGTCGTGGATAAAGGACAAGATGCTTTGAAGGAACTGCTGGATGGTACGTCGTTTAGGACAGACATACTTTGAGTAGTGTTCTTATTAAAGACTGCTCTTTCTAATGCAAAGTTGGTTTAATTTAGCAGCATCTAGAAGTATCTGACGTGCAACAGGAATCTCAAGTGGTCTCTCCACAAAGTATTTTCTCGGTACTTCAGTATTACTGCCTTCAGGAAGAGTCGTTCCCGCGGTAGTGTCCTCCAAAGAGCCAAAGCTCTTCAGCTTTTACGCGTTGCTTCCCAAACGGAGCTGCTTAGTGTTTCCCCAGAGTCTTCTCCAGGTTGTGTTCCACCCTTCTCAGAGGTCACGCTCTTCTTAAGGCCTCTTCCGAGAGGAATGTGTTTGAATTGCTTCCCGAGAAGCAGATTCCTGCTTTCCAAAGTGTCTGTTGTTGAATTTCCAAGTATTCTGGGCTTTTGGAGGATGCCTTAGGAGCACCTAATTCTTTCCTAAAACGGAGAGCGGTGCCGTAGCGAGCAGCAGTCGTGTTTGCGTTCTGCTAAGTGATGCCATGTGGGATTCACAAGTTCATTGCCTGTTCCTAAGTGTGGAGTGAGTCATGTTCCCATTAAACCATCTTTCTTCTCACTGGAAACCCTTTGGGACAGATTTAGGTTGGATTCCAAGACAATTCAGTGTTTTGCCTTCGGTTTTAATGCGCGGTTTGTGCCTTCATGCTCGACTGCTCCAATAATGTGTCAACACTGTTCAAACATAGTCTTCCTCTCAGCAAAGCACCGCAAGAAATGAGCAATATTAATTACAATTAGTGCAGGTAGGATCTAATTTTCCAAGTAAATCCATTTGCTGCATCTGACACGTGGTGTAAAACGTCACTCTGGATCGCGAGGCTGCGACTGGAGGGCAGAGGCTCTGCTGGTGGAGGAAGATTCACGGTGGAGAAACTCCAAATCCTTCTCCAGGTTTCCTTCACCTTCACGCTGTTAAAATTAACGGTGTGAATGTGCCTGTGACAGCCCAAAATCCAGAGTGAGTTGTTTACCACGGGCTTCTGGGAGAGGCTGACAGAAGGCAGGTTTGGGAATATTGTCTAAATTTACAATTTCAGGGGATTTTCTAATAAACCAGCCCCATTCTGTTGGATGATCAGCTTCCTGATGGGTCACCTCAGGTGGCTTTGGGGAGAAAACAACTTCTTGGAGGCATCGTTACTCAAATGTGTGCGTTTGGAAGACTTTGTCTTGCAGACATGGTCAGGAAGTGTCAGCGTTCCGGTGACAGTCTCCTGGATTGACTAAACCAGCCTTGGAATGTGGTTCCCATCTGGGTGTCCCAGTGACTTTTTGAATAAATGTTTTGTCCTGGGTTTTAGAAAAGACGACTTGGAATTTTTCCCTTGTCTCCTCACTCCAAAGCCCTGGGAAAAGTAATGTGTCGTGATGCTGGGAGGGAGGGATACCGGCCTTCGTTGTGACTTGTGGTGTGGTGGCTCCTGCTGCTGATCCACCTTCTTGGTCAGTTGTCTTTGAGGACATCTCACTGGAATGTGCATGAGTCTGGGGGGGTTACAGCCCCCGGAAAGATCGTGAGGAGAACTGGAGGAAGTAATTTCCAGCCAGTTACAGACTACAGCCCGGGTCTGTTGCTTGCAAACACCAGACTTGGCCGGTTTGGGGAAATTTCACACCAGTTGGTAGGGCTAAGAGAAGGTGTAATTTTATTTTTATTGCCAAAGATGACTTCTAGTCGCTTTTACTTTCCCTGGGAAATAGCGTTATCGGGATGCAGGTACACGCTGTGTGGGCACGCTGCAGTGGAAGCAGGTGGTGAGTAGGTGAACACCTGGAAAGCTGTTACTGGGAGTGATGGAGCTGGGACAGAACAAACTTAGACCTTTTTTCTGCTCTCCTGAACATCCCCAAAGCAGGAAGCGCACGAGTCCTCCTTCATGCAAAGCTAATTTTACTATTAAATACATGCCCAGCTCTGCTTTTCTTTTATTGACAAAGAGGAAATATGGAAGTCGTGTTGCCCAGGTGTGGGATTAGCACCAGTCTGACTTAACTGGGGTGTGTGGGAAGAGTTGCATGTGGCTGAGATGACACTTGGCTCCTAGAAGAACCGCAGTCGGCTTTTAAGCTGTAGATGTTCTTCCCTGAGGGATCTGGTAGCCAGCCTGACCTCAGCCTTCTGCTGGTTGAGCGGCGTCGCAGCGATTTGGTGTAAATTGGTGTAAGCACCCACAACGCAGGGGTCTGTCGTCAATAACTTAACGATCACCGTAGAGAGGGGATCATGGCTGAGGGTTTTCCCCCATGTTTCCTGCCAAACTGGTATAAATGTTAAAGAACTGTTGTACCCAACACTGGTGGAAAGCACGTCAGGGATTTGACCAGTTTGCGTGAAGCTGGATGTCCTACGTAACGGGAACCGACCGTGCAAATGCAGTTTTTGTGGGATTTCATCCCAAACGGTGTCCAGATTTATGGGATAGCTCCTTTTTTAATTCACGACCCACAACCTGTGATCTGTCTAGCTTAAACGTGGCAATAACTCTCTTTTCACGTTGAGAAGACCCTCTGCTTTTTTAAAAAGCCCAGTATGAAACCGGCCTTGAAGGTTCATCACTGGTTTCATCAAGTTTGGTTTGTTTTTTGGGTTTTTTTTTAAGAGGAGATCTCCCAGAAATTAGAATGCGTGGGGTTGGGTTTGTGGTGGTATTTTGGGTTTTGAGGCGTGTGAGGTTGTTCTAGACTTCTTGTGTGTTGGGTGGGAGGAAGGAAGAGACACCAAGGGACTATTTGGAAGGGATCAAATGTGGGACAAGTGGGAACACACAACTCGATCAAAGATGGGCCGTATGGTTCCAGGAATGAGAGGTCATGCCTTGCTGACTGGTTGGAATTCCTGAAGCAAGCTGCTGCCAAAAGCAATGTGGATTTTGGTGTGTTTTTTGGGGAGGGTAGCACTGGAGACTAATGCTGTAGGGACTGGTGGACTCCAAAGGTTTATTTTATTGAAGGAAAAAAAATCCAACCGAAAAAATCCAACCTGCAGCAAGGGGAAAGACAGAGATTAATAAAAGGGAAAGTGAGATTAATAAGGGGAAGCTGGTGATGGTGGGTTTTTCTTTGGTTTTAAACCTCACTTCACTCTCTCTGACCTACTGAGAGGTGGAAAATGAAAATCAAAATTTCTGCTGGACGCTAAGTGTAGCTGATGGTTCAGCTTTTTGGGAGTCAGGTGTGCTTTTCTGACTCCTGGGCCATCCTGGAGTATCAGGATTGCATCGTGGCTCGCCGAAGGCCAGCGAGGAGACAGCGAGCACCGGTGGGATGAGTTCTCGTGGGCTTAGGACACATCAGCACAGCGGTGAAGTGAAGGCTGGGATCTCCCAGCAGCGGGTTGGCACGTCGGTAGGTAAGATCATTTAAAAAAGGTCACACCCATGGTGTAAAAATGACTTCCAGGGGTATTTGTGAGCAGCTTTTCTATAAAAACGCAACGTTTTGTGAGTCCACGCTCCCACACCGTACGTGAGTAATTTCTGTGAGCAAAAGTGAGAAGAACTCGTGTCTCATCTCCTCTGAAAGCTGTTGCAGCCCGGAGTCTGGCTTCAAAAGGAGTTTCTGGAAGATGGTTGTCTTCTAACTGGTGGTCTTGACCAGGTTTTGTCCTTGTGCTGTTACTGTCACAGAGAAGAAATACAGCAGGCATCGGAAGGAGGAGGTAAGGAGGGGCTTATCCCCTCCCAGCAGGGAAAACAAAACTGTCCTTTAGTCGTTTGCACCAATTTCCCAATAAATCTTCCCTCGGAGTCTCTTCTGTAACTGTGACAGAGCATCCAGCTGACTTGGTTTGCATCTGGAAAGGAGCGTTTGCTTGAGTTGTGTTGACCCTTTTCATGGTAGGACCCTTCTTACTCTCTAGTTTTTCCTTGCTCGCTGAAAGCCAGGAGGAAGCTGGAAAAAACGTGCCTAGGATTTCTCAGAAAGATGTTTTTTGAATGTGCTTGTAGCTGCAAAGTGTCCCCATCACACCCTTGATGTCCTCAGCACTACGTGGAAAGAAGGTCCAAAGGCAGCAGGAGAGTGTCTTCCTCCCAGGTTTCATAATCATGGATTTCAGGGGCACCAACCAAGAAGTAAGAGGAGGTTGCACACTGGATTTTGCTCCAATATAGTAATTTTTCATGAAATTATTTATTTACTGCTACCCACCTTTGCATTTTAGCACTTACCACCCACTTTTGTCTTGGTAGGAGTAACGCAGCACGGTAGAGCAGGAGGATCTGGAGATCCCAGTGGAGGATCTGGAGATCCCAGTGGCTAATTGGCTGCTGTGCCGTATGGTGACAGGGAAACAGAACTGTGCTTTTGGCTCTGCTGCTTTTCTCTGCTTGCTGTCTCCGTGCCTTGGGGACCTTCCCTGAACTGGTGCTTGCTCTTGTTTTTCTCTGGCTGTCAGGGAAATCACACTTTTTGTTGCAAGTAGCCGGAGATCAAAGATGCATCCTTGTATCTTGACGTTTTCTGGCACGGGCTGCTGTGAGCGTAATGCAGCTTCCGGTGCTAAATCCAGGTTTATTTTTATTATTCCCTTCATCTGGCTGTGAGAAGCACCTTTAGTTGACAGCCCGAATCAAAATAAAACCTCCCAGTGTTTGGAAATGGTTCTGTCAAAAACCCCGCAACGAACCTGGGCAGATCGTGGCGAGTCCAGGAGGCGTTTCACAAACACGAAGGCCAAAGCCAGAGCATCCCGGAGCTACGGACTGGGTATCCTGGGGGTACTGGTGGTGACCTGTCACCGTGTGGTTTGAGGCAGACTCTGCAGCTGCCTTCATCTGCTGTAGCAGCAGTGGCATTCCCGAGGGGATGCGTAAGCAACTTGAGGTTGAAGCCGCAGGACACGTGCGTGAACGACCACGGGCAGGAGTCAGGAAGAGCGTGACGGCGCACGTGATGGGACGCAGCTCTCCAGAACCCACGGAGATGTCTGCAAGTGGTTTTGGAAATGGTGAGTGTGCAGTTCTCCTCGGAAGTAGCTCACGAGTCCCCTTACTGGCAGGAAAACCTTGGCAGCTGCTGGGAGGATGAGGGCAGCTGTTGTGCGGCGTGCTGTAGCCTTCCTCCGCCGGGCGGCAATGTAAGCCAAGCTTTTCCTTGGCTGCGTGTTTTCCTGTTCTCTGCCTGGTGCTTTGTGTCTCCTGGAAAGCCAACCACATCCTCAGCTGCACCCAAACAGCGTGGGCAGCAGGGCGAGGGGGGGATTCTGACCCTCTGCTCTGCTCTCAGGAGACCCCTCTGCGTTCAGCTCTGGGGTCCCCAACAGCAGAAGGACACGGAGCTGCTGGAGCGGGGCTGGAGGAGGCCACGGAGATGATGGGAGGGCTGGAGCACCTCTGTATGGAGACAGGTTGGGAGAGTTGGGGTGTTCAGCCTGGAGAAAAGAAGGCTCTGGGGAGACCTGCCAGCACATTCCAGTGCCTGAAGGGGCTCCAAGAAAGCTGGAGAGGGGCTTTGGACATGGATGTGTAGTAACAGGACATGGGGTGACAGCTTTGAACTGAAAGAGGGGAGATTTCCATGGGATCTGAGGGAGAAATTCTTCCCTCTGAGGGTGCTGAGGCACTGGGACAGGTTGCCCAGAGAAGCTGTAGATGCCCCATCCCTGGCAGTGTTCCAGGCCAGGTTGGATGGGGCTTGGAGCAACCTGGTGTAGTGGAGGGTGTCCCTGCCCATGGCAGGGGGTTGGAACCGGATGATCTTTGAGGTCCCTTCCAACCCAAACCATTCTGTGATTCTATGATCACCGCTTGTGATCTGTGTCCTATCACTACACACCCTGGTAAAAAGCCCCTCTCCAGCTTTCCTGTAGCCCCTTTGGGTACTGGAAGGCTGCAGTACTCTGGTGGCTGATCTATCCCATCCGACACAAACACACACTGGAGCTGTGGCTCTTGCTATGGAAATGCCCGGAGATAAGGCGCAGGCTCCAGTGGGGGCGGATCTCCCTCTGAATTTATGCTCCGTGGGTTTCAGGCTCAGTGTAGAACTTGTCAGTTGGCAGCTGAAGTCCTGGCTTTAGCTGTAAAATGAACTCTGCCCCCCCCTTTTTGTGCTGACGGGAGAGAATTCACTTGCTAATTACACCCCAGCCCATTTCCCATCGAAACGCACGGGGCGATTTATCAGAGAGCTGGCGACAGCTCCCCCCGTCCCCTCGGCTGCATCAGCAAGAACTTTTGCAAGACAATTTAATTCCTTGTCATCTTTTAATCCAGCTCCCTCTTCCCCTGCAGCCAGCCCGCGACTGAGAAAAGATGGAAATTAATCATTTTAGCAAAAGGCTGCGAAATACGGCGGTGCTCCGGCGGCGCTTGCTCTGTATGTCCTCAGTCAGCCAAGGGGTCATAAACATCCAGCCCTGTGACATGGAAAAATTAGTTCCCTCGGGAAAACCTGACAAGGGTGAGCGCAGGGAACTGGTTTTTGCTGCTGTTGGGGTCTTAAAGGGTGTTACTGGGATGGTCTCGGCATTTTATGGAAGAACCTGCTTAAAATAAAGCCTGAAAGGGGAAAAAAAAGATAATGATGTGTGTTCTCAGCATCATAAAGGGTGTGTGGGGGTTGATGTCTTACTGAGTCGGGTGGGAACATCTACCTCGTAAAGCCAGGCCTAAACCAAGGTCCCAAATCTGATGTTGGAACAGATGGAAGATCGCTGGATGCTGCAGAACTTCTCGGCTAAAAAGCACCGTGCTGGAACAAACACCACCGTCACCATGGCTTACTGGTGAGGGAGGACAGCAAAGGAGTGGGGGCTGGTTGCTCTGAGCCAAGTCACAGCCCGAGGACTCGTGGTGTTTATCTGTTTCCTCTGTCACTGGTGTCTTCCTCCCTCCCTGGTCCTGTCCTCTGTCTTCCTCCCACCCTGCATCTACTCCGGTGCCTTCCCAAATAAACCTTCCCTCGCTTAGGATGCTTTCTGTACTATTCCACAGGAGTTTTAGCTAATTCTTACCTGAAATAACTAAGATAAAACTTCTAAACCTAAAGTCAGGAACCTAAAGCTCAATTTGAACGGTTCTTCTTTTGAAACGTTAACAGATAAGCCGCAGTTTGGGTGGAAATAATTTCCAGTAACGGGTGGAAAGTGTTGGCGTGAGCAAAAGCGCTGCTTGGCCATGCGGGCATCGTCCCTGTAGCCCTGAATCCGGAGAGATGTAAAGCCAGGGAAGCTTCATCACAACCATAAATGGGACTATATATACACACAAATACATACGTGTACGTAAAAATAAACCAGGAAAAAGCTCTTCTGTTTCTGCACGTTAATGCTGCTTTGGATCCAAACACTGCCCAGTGGTTAGAGAGGGGAAAAAAAAGGGAAATATTCCAAGACTGGGTCGATTGAGAGCGTTCCTGTGGTTCTTGTTGTCCCCTCTGATTTAAAGCTTCGATCGATAAATGCACCGATATTAAGAGAACAGTAATGCTCTGCCTGGAAACAAGACTTCACGGTCTGGATGGAGGGGAGCAGAGTTCTGGGAAGCCTGTTTGTGTTTACTGGTTCCAGCAGGTCCTTGGAAACTTTCTAAGGTGATGAATTTTTGTCTTTTTTTTTTTTTCCTAAATGCAGCAGTTCCCCTTCCCCCCAGGGAGCAGCGGTGTGCGGAGATTTGATGCCGTCGGCTCTTCGGGAACCCACGGCGCTGAACGGAACGGAACGGACCGGACGGGGCCACCGGTCGTGCCCGGAGGCAGCGACCGAGAACGGGGCGGGAGGGAGCAGCGACGGCGGCCCCGGCTGTGGGCGGGCGGCGCTGGGACCCGGGCGGGCGGCGGGGACTGGGGGCGGGGCTGGCGGCGGCCCGCCCCTGCGTGCGGCGGAGGGCGGGGCCTGTGCGGGCGGGAGCGGCGGTGGGCGTGGCCTGTGGGGGGGCGGGGCACGTTGCGACGCGGGGCGGGGCACGTCGCGGGGCGGGGCACGTCGCGACGTGGGGCGGGGCACGTCGCGGGGCGGGGCGCGCCCGGCAGCGGCGGCGGCGGCGGGTTGGCGGGGGGGGGCTGCGGGCCCTGTTGTGTCGGAGCCGCTGCGGCCGCGGCGCTGCCCGTCCGCGGCGGAGCGGCCCCGCCGCCCCCCGCCATGGAGGACCCGTCGCGGCTGCTGGCGGCGGCGCACGGCGCCGGGGTGAGCCTACCCGGCGGAATCCCGCCCCCGCCTCCGCCCGCCGCCGGGGATCCGGCCGCCGCTCCCCCACCGGGGCCGCCGCCCGCGCACCACGACACGGGCGACGTCCTGCAGCAGATCATGGCGATCACCGACCAGAGCCTGGACGAGGCCCAGGCCAGGTACCGGCGGGCCCGGCCGCCGGGCGGGGACGGGGCTCGGTGCGGCGGAGCGGAGCGGAGCGGGCCGGCGGAGCTGCTGGCTACCGGCCGCCTTCCCGCGCAGCCCGGCGCCGTGACTCAGCTCTGCGCCGCGGTCGGTCGGGGATGGGGGGACGGACACCGCTGCTCCGGTTTTACCGGGGCTGTGGCGAGGGGAGGCGGAGGACAGCGGTCCCGCGGTGCGACGTGGCCCGGGCTCCGGCGGGGAAAGGGGGTTTTGGTGGGAAATCGCCCAATGGAAGCGAGAAATTCCACCGTCGGTTCCCGGTGTTTCCGTGTCTTCACCTCCCGTTGACTGGGAAGTGCTTCCGTACCGGCCGCCAGCACCGGGAGGGCGCCCGGGCTCCTGGTCGTTAATTTTCCGACTCTCCGGGTGATGGAGATCTAGAAATCGCAGCCATCGTCCCGGTGGAAGCGGGATTGTCCTGCCTGATGCCACCGGGAACGGGAAAACCGAAGCGGCGCTGCCGTTGAGCGCCGGAGTTTGCCCGGGAGGGAGGACACGAGGACCGGGGGTCCGTGGAGCCCGTCCCGGCGCGGGGCTCCGCGGGGTTTTCCGTCACCACCAAGAAGTTTTTCCAGAATCACGTTGAAAGGAAAAAAGAATTCCATCCGTTCTCTCCCGCGTCTCGCCGACTTCCTTGGGATGGAAATCATCCTATGGCAAAACCAGTCTGGAAACGGCCAGAATTCCGCATCTACTGGTGCGTTCTCCTCGCCCCGGCGCTGCGTCCGGCCCTGATTGGCGCGGTGTAATTACACGTAATTAATTACGCGCTTCTGCGCGAGGTGGGCAGCCCCCGCCACGGGCGTCGGGAGAAGGTGGAGACTCACGGAGCGGGTTTAGAAAAATCCACCAAAAAAAAATCACCAAAATGCCTTTCCGGCCTTTTTTTGTGCCGCTGCTCCGGCTCAGCCCTCGGTTGGGTGTCGCGATCACCGCGGTGCCGGTAAGACCCTGCCAGGTTTTGGGGTTTGGTTTTTTTTTTGATTTCTGCCTAAAGTTTCGCCGGTTTTGGGTCCGCCTGTCGCTGTCGTGCGCCGAGGACACGGACCGGATTCCTGATGGTTGAGTAGGTTTCTGTGATTTTAAGGAAAAATGGTGTTTTCTACATCTTGGTTTGGGTTTGAAGTCGGCTTTTCCGGGTGATTTTCACCTGCAGCTTGCGGGGCAGTGGAATCCGTGAGTGGGTCACGTGTAGGACTGTTGCTTCTCCCCAAAACTTCATGTTTTTCTTTCCTATTCCTCAAAATTAACCGCCTGCAGCTCCAGTATGGATTCCATAGGGGTGGATTTGCCTGTACGTCGCGTGGGAGCTGCTTTTTTCTCACAACCTCGTGTTTAAGATCATTTTGAGCGGAATAAACTCGGCAGGGACTTCACTTTCGGAGAAGAGGCGAGGAATGGGCTTTGAGGAACGGCTCGGCCGTTGTTGGAATTGCTTTGATGTTATTTTGGAAACGCCGGAGCACGGAAGACTTTGAGGGACCCCAAATTTTAAGGCACTTTTGGTGTATTTTCATGTATATTCACATAAAAAAAGCTTTTGTCTTCTGGGAGGGAAGTTTGTCGGATTTACTTGATCGTCCTCAAGAGGAAACTTGAGGAGGAAACTCGGCGAAACTTGGCCGGGTTGGACCTGATGTGGGGCCGTGGATCTGGGGCTCCTCGCCCCATGGGGCCATGGATCCGGGACTCCTTGCCCTGTAGGGACGCGGATCCGGGGCTCCTCGCCCCGCGGGGCCGCGGATCCGGGGCTCCTCGCCCCGCGGGGCCGCGGATCCGGGGCTCCTCTTCCTCGCCCGCGGGCCGTGGATCCGGGGCTCCTCGCCCCGCAGAGCTCACCACTGTCTTTGTTGGGGCTCACTTTTCTTCTTTCCCGTGAAAACCGCGCGTCGGCGCGTTTCGCACGTGCCGTTTTAACGCCCAGGGAACGGCGGAGCGTTCTGGCAGCGCGCGTGCGACGGGAATTTTTAAAACACGAGTGGAAAACCGGGGGTGAAAGGTTAATTGGAAGGAATTTAATCTGCTGAGGGTGAGTTTGACGCTGCTATTAAACACGTTCCGTCATCACCTTAGTCCTCTTCCCGAGAGTCAGCGGCCATATTAATTATGCGGATATCTCCGGGTCTGGATCTGCTGCCTTGTGCCTAAACACCGCTTTTTCGACCCGAGCGGCGGCTGGAAGCTCGGAATTCATTTTCTCTCTCCCTCTCTCCCTCTTTTTTTTTTTCCCTCGTCAGACAAGGACAATAGGCTCCACTAGGCTGCTCCTCAGCTGCCTTTGTTCTCAGCCTTGGGGTTGATCTTACTGAACGTCCCCGCAGCCGCCGAACGGGTTTTCTCCTTCTTTCGGCCGTGTCACGACGGCAAAGCGGTCGACGGACTGGAGCTGTCGCGATTTTTGTTAAAAGCTCACGTTGGGATGTTCGCCGGTAGCCGCGAGCGTTCCGGCGGCGCGAGGAAGCCGAGGACCTGCGTTTGCGCCCTTGCCGGTCGCTGGAGGAGCGACTGGCGTGGAGGAAGGAAGGCCTGTTTGTATTTCTGTAAAAAACATCTCGAAACCGAGCCGTAAAGCGATTTAAATAGTAATTTTGTGCTACGAAAGGGGTCACAGGAGGCAAAAGAGACTTTCTTTGAGGCGTACCTGGCATCGAGATGCTTCTTTCCGCTGAATTCCAGTGGAAGTTGGGCACCTCACCGCTGGCCGCCCTTGGAAAGGGTTCTCACCACGCTTGAAATGTGTTTTCAGCTTGAAAAAATATGTAATTCTCTGTTTTGATCAGAGATGGGATGAATCCTGTGGTTGTGGTGTAAGGAACGTTCTCTCTTCCTGGTGAGAAGGGGGGAAAAAAGGGCAGGGAACACTGGAAGAGCTTCCAAAAGGCCAAACTGGCGCGTGTGGTGAAACTGGAATGAAAATGCTGTTAAATACTTTCTGTTTTTCCGTGAATCGGGTGGCCACTCAGTGAGTGGTACTTGTCTTCTACGTTGTTCCGACCGTTTGAGATCTATATGCTCTAAAAACACTGTTTTTTTTCCTACTTTTTGGATCGATACGCTTTTGGTAGAACCCAAGGCGCTTCGAGTTGCTATAAGCGACGCAGAATTTTGAATTTTGTGGGTTTTATGACCGTTTGCTCCTCGTGAGGACCGAGCGTGGCGCTTAAATAAAACACATCACCAGAACTTGCAGGGTTTTTTTGCTTCACCTTACGCACTAACCTGCTGTCACCGGAGCGCGATCCGGTTCTCCGTGAGTCTCGGCGTCTCTCGCCGCCGTTCCTGTCGGCGTTCACTCGTTTTCTTCTTCCCTTGCAGAAAACATGCCTTGAACTGCCACAGGATGAAGCCGGCGCTTTTCAGCGTGCTCTGCGAGATCAAGGAGAAAACAGGTGCGTGGGTGTCTTTTCTGGCCTGAGTTTTCCAAAAAAAACCAACCCCACGTCCAGTCATCAGCTCTGCTCTCGTTTAAAGTGCTCTGTATCTCTATTTTCCCTGACGGATTCTACAACTTAAAGCTCTTTTAGATTTTTTTGGGGCTTAATAGTCCTTCTGTAAGTCAGAAATTCCTTTTAGAATTGGAGAAAAAAATGCTTTTTATTTGGAAGTTTGGAAATTGGTTTAGGAATTGGAGAAAACAATGCTTTTTTTATTTGGAAGTTTGGAAATTGGTTTAGGAATTGGAGAAAACAATGCTTTTTTTATTTGGAAGTTTGAAAATTGGTTTAGGAATTGGAGAGAACAATGCTTCTTTTTATTTGGAAGTTTGGAAATTGGTTTAGGAATTGGAGAGAACAATGCTTCTTTTATTTGGAAGTTTGGAAATTGGTTTAGGAATTGGAGAGAACAATGCTTTTTTTATTTGGAAGTTTGGAAATTGGTTTAGGAATTGGAGAGAACAATGCTTCTTTTTATTTGGAAGTTTGGAATTGGTTTTAGAATTGGAGAAAACAATGCTTTTTTTATTTGGAAGTTTGGAAATTGGTTTAGGAATTGGAAAAAACAATGCTTTTTTTATTTGGAAGTTTGGAAATTGGTTTTAGAATTGGAGAAAACAATGCTTTTTTTACTTGGAAGTTTGGAAATTGGTTTAGGAATTGGAGAGAACAATGCTTTTTTTATTTGGAAGTTTGGAAATTGGTTTTAGAATTGGAGAGAACAATGCTTTTTATTTGGAAGTTTGGAAATTGGTTTTAGAATCAGAGAAAACAGTGCTTTTTATTTGGGCAAGCGTTTCGGTTGTATGTATGTGAAGAATCTATAGGTTGGATATTTTTTTTGGCCAGATCCCTAGAGAATCCTGAATAATCCTGCCGTGTTGTTACGCTCTTTTTTTGCCTTTGAGGAATTGGTCCCAAAATTGTGGTGGTATTAAGAGTTCCAAGTCGACAAATAACTGTATTGCGGAGAAAAAAAAAGAGGCAGTGGGGCAGAAGGCACGATTCAGAAGGGAATTTTGGTGGGTTTTTTAGAGAATAACTACTTTCATTACACGTAACCAAAATGGTGATGCTTTTCTTTTTATTTTTTTTAAGTTTTAGTTGTATGAACATCCTAAACCTCCATTTGTGTTATTTTTCCTAAAAGCGACGCCCTTCGTGTGTTGCCAAGCGAAGGGCCACGCGGTTCCGTCCTCCTCCGTGCTCTTGGCACCGAGGGCAGCTGCGAGGCAGACGTTACTCCGGCATTTCGGGGAGTCCCGTTGGATACGTCGTGTTCTCGGGATAGCCGTTTGCTTCCGAAGGGAACCGCGTGTGCGCTGTCTGGGTGTGCTTCTGTCTGGCTGTCCTTCGAGGATGGCGTGTCCTTAAGGAGGGTCTTCCATCTGTTTTTCCTTTCTGCCCGGATAAAGCCGCCTCGTGTGTTTTATGGATCGAAACTGTGACATCCCGGAGCTCCACACGCTCGCAGGAACGGGCTCCGGTGTCGCGGTTGTGCCGGATTTGGTTTGGTCTCACAGGTTTTTGAATGTCTGATGGTCTGTCTAGTCCTTATTTAAATGATGGGGAGCAGATGTTATGGCTTCCAGCAAACAAAAGCCGGGAGAGCGGCGAGGTTTTGGGCTTTTCTTTGTGCCCCAGGCACGCCAGCTTCTCTTCCAGCTCGGAAATGGGTTTCAAACATGTTCCTCCCCCTCTCCCATCTTTCTTTCCGTCTTTGTTGGAGCTATTTCACAATAGCTCGGGATCAGCCCGACGCCTTTGCAACGGGTGCTGAGAAATTCTCCCCACTAGTGTTGCTTAATTAAAAAGAAATTACAAATGACTCTGTAATGTGATCAGATTTGGCCACGTTCAGTGTTTTGTTCCAGCCCTGTCCCCCCCCGCCCCATCCCTCCCTCCAAATGGTTGTAATTTTTTTACGTTTTAAACCAATTATGGGGAAAAAACAGGTGTTTTATTTTCAAGTCTTAAATACCTGCCTGGAGCATACGTAGCTATTTGAAGAGGCAGCTAATCCAATAAATCCAATAAAGGCTACGTAGGTTTTTTTGGGAACGCACAGAAGCATTTGGAGCATTTTTAATCTACGCAGCAGATAGGGGGTTTGCCGGTTGGGTTACACGGCGGGTACAAATCTGTAGGAATTCAGACGCAGGAATTCTACCTTAAAATCAGAATTAAACATCCGTAGCGTGGAAGACTCACGCTTTTGGTGCTGAATATGAAATTTCTTCAACGTGCTGGCGCTCGGCGAGGTTAATTCAACCTTTTCACTCGGTTGTAAAACTTGGCGCGGCCCAAGAACACGCTTTGTCTTTGTTGCTGAGTTTGTTGACGTTCTGACGTAGATGAGTCTTGTTCCTCGGAGCCCCACCGGCTTTTGTCTCCTGTTTCCATCTGCTTTTCTTCTTCTCTCCTCAAATGTGCAAAACCATGGTGGATTTGGAGCCGAGCGCTCTCCTGTGACAGCGCTTTGGGACCAGCGGAACCAGCAGCGATGTCGTTCTCCGTAGCGGGATGCTCGGGAGGTCGATATCATAGAATCATGGAATGGTTTGGGTTGGGAGGGACCTCAAAGATCATCCAGTTCCAACCCCCCTGCCATGGGCAGGGACACTCTCCACTACACCAGGTTGCTCCAAGCCCCATCCAACCTGGCCTGGAACACTGCCAGGGATGGGGCAGCCACAGCTTCTCTGGGCAACCTGTCCCAGTGCCTCAGCACCCTCAGAGGGAAGAAGTTCCTAATCTAAATCTCCCCTCTTCCAGTTTAAATCTATTTCCCCTTGTCCTGTCACTCCACACCCTTGTAAAAAGTCCCTCTCCAGCTTTCCTGTACTGGAAGGCTGCTGGAAGGTCTCCCCGGAGCCTTCTCTTCTCCAGGCTGAACACCCCAACTCTCCCAGCCTGTCTCCAGCGCAGAGGTGCTCCAGCCCTTGGATCATCTCCGTGGCCTCCTCTGGCCCCGCTCCAGCAGCTCCATGTCCTTCTGCTGCTGGGGCCCCCAGAGCTGAACGCAGTATTCCAGGGGGGTCTCCCGAGAGCAGAGGGGCAGAATCCCCCCCTCGCCCTGCTGCCCACGCTGTTTGGGTGCAGCCCAGGGCACCATTGGCTTTCTGTGCTGCCAGCGCACGGTGCCGGCTCGCGTTGAGCTTCTCATCCACCAGCATCCCAAGTCCTTTTCCTCAGGAAAGGGCTCTTGCCCAACAGTCTGATTCGTGGACTGCTCAATCGAGGAGACCCTTTTTTCTGAATAACCGGGCACGAGTCAGTGTTTAGCGCGAGTTCCAGGATAAACGTTTGCAGCGTGACACGGGGGACAGGATCATCTGGGAGAAACGGAGGCGTGGACGAGGAGGGGTGCAGGCCCAGCACCCAGTGTGCTCCGTAGATCTTTTATCTTTCCTACAGCATGAGCTGTTCGTTTCTGGCCCTAATACGGCAGGTTTGGGTTCTGACTTTGTGTATTTGACACCAAATAGATGCATTTATCCTGCTGTTCTTGCTCTGCTGCGTGCTGCTTGCTCTGCAGAGGAAAACAAGTCTAAGCAAAGCGCGTGTCACTTGTTTTGGCACCCGGTGATCTTGTACAGTTCATCACAGAACTGCAAATCTTTAATTAATGAGATGTAAATATGTCGTAATGATTGCATTTGCATACCGAGTGAGGCTTCAGCGCTTTCGGTTGTGATGTATTTTAATGAAAGATTAATTAGAAATGATGGGGGTTTCATTTCGCTTAGGAGAATTGTTTCGCAGATTTGATGAATCTCTGGGAGGTGACGTGCCAGGGAATGCACAATGTCGCATCAGCACGGCTGACGGGAGCCACTCCTCAGGTTTTTGGAGCCAGCTTAGGGTTTTTCTTGAACATCCATGAGATTTGGAAGGATTGAAGCCAAGGATTGAAGTGTGACAGGTTTTACCGTTACGTGAGGACTTTTTAAGTCATGCTCAAAGCCCTGCCTGCCGTAGCTCTTAGCGGCTCGACTCAAAGCCTTGAGTTTTAGTAGAGTTGTTACATTTTCTTAAATTATTGTGGGAACTTCAGGAATTTGGTGGCCAAAAGGCTGGTGAGAGGAGTGAGCGTTCTCCTCGACGCCTCCTGAGCCCGTCGTAGTAAGCAGCATGTAAGGACAGGCATACGCAACGGGTCGGTGTTGACCGAGGTGCTTTTTCATTTTTTTATTGTAGTAACGTTTTTTTCCTCCCTTCAGAATCCTTTTTGTTTAATGAAATCCGGTTCTCCCAGCAGCCGCGCAGACGGCAGACTCCTGCCGGTGGGATTTTCGGGACCGTAGGCAGAAAACAGGCAATGCCTGACCCCCAGAGTGTGCTGAAAGCTTGTGGGTAGGTGCAGCTACTCCGACAAAACTCTTAGTGGTAAAGCAGCGTGTACATCTGGAATTGTTCTTACCAGACTGTCCAGGGAGACATGGATTTGCTCTCCTGTTGCGCCATGGTTTGGGATTACCGGCTCTGGAAGGTTGGTGGATGAACAACTGCAGCTCTTGTCCTTGGAAATCAGAGCTGGCTGCTACTTGGAGCAAAGAGAGTTGTGAATTCACTGAAGAGGTAGTTTTGAGTGAATCTGGTGTAACTTACAATCTGCACAAATACCCTCGTTAGGTGAGGGCTCCAGGAGGAGAAATCACGCAAACGGCGTCCGTTCCAGGAGATGACGGATTAAATTATCAGTTATGTCCGTGGCAATGGTTTTAATTAAATAAATTTTAAAATTTTAAATTGAAATGATTTTTAAATGGTGTTTTAACTGTCATGCACGCGGCTGTGTGGCAGTCGGTTGCCGGGTGGCCCAAGCCACGACAGGTGCAGTTATGCCCAAAGTTTGAAGCCAACCTGACGGAGAGGGTTGGACAAGCTGCTGGCACTCATCCATTCTTAGATCTGTTCACCTTTCAGGGAGTTGATTAAATTAAAGTTTGAACCACGAGGTTGGAAACGCAGTTTTTGACATGTCGATGATGGTTCCCTCCTTCCTGGTTTTCTAGGAAGGAGGGACAGCCAACCAGTCTTCCCTCGGGACTGGGAAGGTGCTTTGTACGCGCTTCTCAGCAGTCAACTTGAGATGAGCTTACGTGTAATTGATGATAACTAATGTCTAATTACCATCATTAGACAAGTGACATGAAATTAAGCTGCAGCTGGGAGCTTGACTTCCACACGAGGTACTCCGAGACGCATCGGGATGTGCATAACAAGACGTTTGGCAGAAGCACGTTCGGATAAGAAGGTGACACCAAAATATACACTTGACTGTCTCAGTAGTTTCTTGTGAGTTTGGCCAAAAAGACTAAGAGCAAATGGCCGCCGGCAAACCCTCTGCTGGAAAAAAGGAGAACTGGTGATTTTTAAAACCAAAAACCCCCTTTTTTCTGTATTTTTTCATTTCTTGTAGAGTGTACGCAGTAGGTGGTCTGCTATTTCTTTTTAATAAGGTATTGATTTTAATTCCATGAGTTAGAAAAGCCACGAAACTTCTTAAACAGTCAACAGTTTCTTTTTGGATGGTTGGCTTAGCTGGAGTTCAGCTCTTCCACGTCGTAGCTATTTTTGCCTTACCTTTTTCCGCGTGCAAAAATTCCAGGGATGTTCTGGAGAAGACACGAGTTGCTGGGCCAGAGCAAAGGTCTGCAGCTACTCCAAAGCTCTCTCTCCGTCCAAATTGTGTAGTAATTTCTGTGGAGTCTGGAAAATATTAAGTTCAGCGATACGACTGTAAGTTTAGGTTGCTCGTGTGTTCAAAATTATGATTTTTTTTTTTAGATGAGCCTTTTTTAGAGCCTTTTGCCTCTAAAACGCTGGAAATGATTATAAATGTGTGTGTTTGATGTCTCTGCGCATATCCGTTGTTCTCCCACCCTCACGTTAGAATATTTGCATAACAAGAGATCTTTGTGCTTACTTTTGCTGGGTAAATAATACATAATTAATAATACATAATGTTTAATTATTAATTAATTAAAATTAAACATAACATCCCGTTAATAACTGTAATTGGCAATTCCAATTTGGAAAAGGCCCTTTGACTTTGGTGGCTTCACGGGGTTAAGACCAACTGTTCATCCAACTGAAATTGTCTGGGAATTAAAATCAAATTAAAAGCCAAAAAAAGCTGTTGGGATTTTCATAGCGACTTGATATCGTGTGAGTTCTTGGGCTTTTTACAAAAGGAACTTTGTAATTGTTGAAAAATAGGGGAAATTTAGTTTTTTAAAACGGATTTGCTGGAATGAGACTCGAATAACGGATTTGCTGGGAATCAAACTTGAATAACGGATTTGCTGGGAATCAGACTCGAATAATGGATTTACTGGGAATCAAACTTGAATAATCTGAGCGTACAGACTGCTGCGATCTGGGTTTGTTGAGTATGAGCTGAAGGGAACTGGTTTCTGGTGCGTTTTTTTTCCGTGTTGTTTCCGATTTCGATAAATTTTGAATAGATTTGAATAGAATTTAAAATTCAGCACTATTGAGACGTCGATTCGTAGCCCGCTGCTGCGTCGCGTAGTTGTATCCTCGGCGGACGGGGTCAGCCTCACGCCTCGTGCCCACGTTCCGGCGCGTTCCTGCCGTAGGTCCGTCCACCGCGTCGTCTGTCCGGTGCTGAGCGCCGCTGAGGACCGCGCAGGTTTTGTTTTTTTTTTTTTTTTCTCCCCCCTTCCTTGAGCTCAAGAACCTCTGAAGGGCGTTGAAGTGCTTTGCCAACATGGAAGCAGATGCTCTTTCCTGTTCGGAACTAATCTTTTGATTCCTTCTTTATGTTTATCCAGTGTTAAGTATTCGTGGTATTCAGGAAGAAGATCCCCCAGATGCTCAACTAATGAGACTAGATAACATGTTGCTGGCGGAGGGTGTCTCCGGGCCTGAGAAAAGAGGAAGAGGAGGACCGATGGCTGTAGCAGCAACATCAGGTGGCTGTCCAAATGACAATAGCATTGAGCACTCTGACTACAGGGCCAAGCTGTCACAGATCCGACAGATATACCACTCTGAGCTAGAGAAATATGAACAGGTGATCTTTCTGCATGGAAGAGTTTTTATCATCTCAATTCAAAATAACCGTTTTTTTCCCCTTTGCTGTTGGTTTTGAGAACAGAACAGGAAGCGTTAACGAATTCGGGTGATGGCAAATTCAGGTGGAAACTTATCTCAGTGTCGCAGAAGTGAGGTGAAGATAGAGGGACTGGACATCAGACTAAAGATAATAAATGTCTCGTTGATCTTTGTTGATGTTTTTTTAGTAAATAGAGTAAAGCGGAAACGTGGAAACTCCTCTGAAGTTTTTTTGGATATATATTCTCGTCGGGGAAACGACTCGTGGGGTGTTTTATTGTTTGTCGAGACAAACGTGTGTGTTTTCAGGCCTGCAGTGAGTTCACCACCCACGTGATGAACCTGCTGAGGGAGCAGAGCAGAACAAGACCCATTTCGCCCAAGGAAATCGAGCGCATGGTGAACATCATCCACGGGAAATTCAGCACCATCCAGATGCAGCTGAAGCAGAGCACGTGCGAGGCGGTGATGATCCTGCGTTTCCCGCTTTCTCGACGCACGGTAAGGGAAGGGACGCTCCGGAGATAACGGGTGCTTGAGCGTGACCTCCTGTTGTTGCTCGGTGCCAATGACCGCAGAAGAAATCTCAAGCCTGTCGTTCCCCGGTGTCGATCTACTTGAAATATTAAGAGTTTGCCCACTGTTTCGCACATCAGTTCCACTCAATTCTTACGTTCTGGGACAGGTTGCCCAGAGCAGTTGTGGCTGCCCCATCCCTGGAAGTGTTCAAGGTCAGGTTGGATGAGGCTTGGAGCAACCTGGTGTAGTGGAGGGTGTCCCTGCCCGTGCCAGGGAGGGTTGGAACTGGATGATCTTTGAGGTCCCTTCCAACCCCAGTCATTCCATGATTCTATAAGATGTCCCTGCCTATGGTGGGGAGTTGGAACTGGATGGTCTGGAAGGTCCTTTCTAACCCAAACCATTCCATGATTCCATAAGATGTCCGTGCCCACGACAGGAGGGTTGGAACTGGATGATCTTTGAGGTCCCTTCCAACCCAAACCATTCCATGATTCCATAAGATGTCCCTGCCATGGCAGGGGGTGGAACTGGATGGTCTGGAAGGTCCCTTCCAACCCAAACCATTCTGGGATTCCGTAAGATGTCCCTGCCCATGGCAGGGGGGTTGGACCTGAATGATCTTTGAGGTCCCTTCCAACCCAAACCATTTTATGATTCTCCTTCAAACCAAATGTATTTTAGAGGGGGAAAAAAAGCCAATGGTGTGCTCTGTCGGGCTGCTCTCTAACACCATTCTAACAGGAGTAACTATATTTTCGTAGGCGTAAACGACGTAACTTCAGCAAACAGGCAACGGAAGTACTGAATGAATATTTCTATTCGCATCTGAGTAATCCTTACCCCAGTGAAGAGGCCAAAGAAGAGCTCGCAAAGAAAGGTGGCATCACAGTTTCGCAGGTACGGAGTGCTTTATCTGGAATTAACTGATTTTTTTTTTTTCCCTCAAACGCTGATTTTTTCCCCCATAGTGAGCAACAGGCTTGTTACGGGTACTTTAAATACAACTTGGGTTATTCTGAAGGGTGTAGTAGTAGGTGTTTTCTACTTGAAGCCGAGTTTAAAACGTCTCCTTTGCTGATAACTTGCAAATATAGTGGAAAATATCATAGTTTTATCCAACGCTAACAGCGGTACGTGTCTCCAGGTTTCCAACTGGTTTGGGAACAAAAGAATTCGATACAAAAAAACATGGGGAAGTTCCAAGAAGAAGCCAATATTTACGCCGCGAAAACAGCAGTGGATGCAACTAACGTGGTGGCTCAAGGCAACCAGGCAAATTCTCCGTCGACACCAAATTCAGGTGAGCGAAGGGCCTGTCTGCCTGAAAGTCTCTTAATTATTCCTTGTGATAATTAGTGCCACAGACCACTGGTGGTTGAAACGGTTGTAGGTTTTCTTTTAAACTTAATATTCGTTGAAGACCCATTTTTGGTGTGTTTATTTCTTATTAAAATATGTTCTTCTATTTTTTTTTTCCCTTTCCAGCTTCCTCTGGCTCTTTTAAGATGACAAATTCCGGAGATTCGTTTATAAACTTGCAGTCGTTGACTTCCTACCAGAGCTCCCCAGTGGGAGCCAATGTGCAGTCGCAGGTCAGTACGGAAAAAAAAACCCAAACCAACCTCTTTTCAGTAGCGGATAAGTGCTAGAATCCCATTTCTCTGTCTTTTATATGACGGAACAGGTTGCCCAGGGAGGTTGTGGAGTCTCCATCCTTGGAGATATTTAAAACCAAACCTGCTCTAATTGACCCCGCTTTGAACAGCAGAGTTGGATCAGATAATCTCAGTTTATTCTTTTAAAATGCAATTCTCTCAGTTTATTCTTTTAAAATCAATTCTCTCAGTTTATTCTTTTAAAATCAATTCTCTCAGTTTATTCTTTTAAATCAATTCTCTCAGTTTATTCTTTTAAATCAATTCTCTCAGTTATTCTTTTAAGTCAATTCTCTCAGTTCATTCTTTTAAAGTCAATTCCCCATACCAGACAGGGATGGATTTTTCTTTCTCCAGCCAGCACTGGCCAGGATGCAAGAGGACTAGAGTCAAATTTCTTAAGCAAGTCAAGAAAACAAACCTGCCCAAATGTGTATTTTCTCTTGAACTGGAATTTTCTCTTACAGAATTAACTGATACCCGAGTTAACCCACTGCTGTTCTTCTATCCCTTCAATTTACATTAACAAATCAGCATTTTCTCATTTTAGAGTCAGTCTTATTCCGTAAAATAGACTTTGCTTAGGATTTGCGTTGTTAAACTCACTCGAAGCTCTCTGCTGAATTTCTAAACCCATCTGAACTGCATAAAACCTGTGCCTCTGTTACAAAATCTGTAGGTGATAGGCTCTAATTCTGCTTGATAACGACCTAGCCATGTAGAGCTTAATTAATAGCAAGAAGCTGCAAAGGAAACTTGTCTTCCTGCAAGAAAACCTTGACCCTTATTTAAAGAATTTTTGGCCCAACAGAGATGTGCCACGTACTGCTGCATTTCTTTAACTTGACTTTTTATCCTCATTGTTCCCGCTCTGCGGCATCTTGTTCCAGATGGATTCCTTACATCACGTCATACACCAGACTGGAAGATACGACACAATCGTGGGGAAATCCTTTGTATACGACGCAGCGCATAGACGTAAGATGTACTGAGGTATTAGTTACTGGAAACACAAATTCTGCCCCAGATTGGTTAATGAGCTGGGAATAAACGTTGACTTTTTATCCCCCCGACGTCTCTGACGCGGGGATTGGAATAAGGCTGGAAAAGATGTAGTTTAATACACCAGCCTTTCCCTCCTGGAGACTTGTTTTAAAACTTTGCCTTTGCTCACCGGAAAACTCGTGCACTTCAGTTAACTCTTGCCAGGAGGAGATAGGAATAAGAATAAGGAATAACGTAGGAATAAGAATAAGGAATAACGTAGGAATAAGAATAAGGAATAACGTAGGAATAAGAATAAGGAATAACGTAGGAATAAGAATAAGGAATAACGTAGGAATAAGAATAAGGAATAAGTAGGAATAAGAATAAGGAATAACGTAGGAATAAGAATAAGGAATAACGTAGGAATAAGAAAAGGAATAACGTAGGAATAAGAATAAGGAATAACGTAGGAATAAGATAAGGAATAACGTAGGAATAAGAATAAGGAATAACGTAGGAATAAGAATAAGGAATAACGTAGGAATAAGAATAAGGAATAACGTAGGAATAAGAATAAGGAATAACGTAGGAATAAGAATAAGGATAAACATGGGAATAGGAATAAGGATAACGTGGGAATAAGAATAAGGAATAACATGGGAATAGAATAAGGAATAACATGGGAATAAGAATAAGGAGTAACGTAGGAATAAGAATAAGGAGTAACGTAGGAATAAGAATAAGGAGTAACGTAGGAATAAGAATAAGGAGTAACGTAGGAATAAGAAAAGGAGTAACGTAGGAATAAGAATAAGGAGTAACGTAGGAATAAGAATAAGGAGTAACGTAGGAATAAGAATAAGGAGTAACGTAGGAATAAGAATAAGGAATAACGTAGGAATAAGACGTAACACCGTAAAATCTGGGAGGGGAAGAGGTTTTCCAGGATATTTGCGGACTGTGCTTTGCCAGAGCCGGTGCGTAGTTAATTCCTTTCGCTGTCGCTTGTAAATGTGGAAGTCTAAAGACACACTTTGTTGTCTGCAATCTTCAAGACGTGATGGAACGCTGTCTTTGTTCTCCCTGCAGGCGAACGGCAGCTGGCAGGACGCTGCCAACCCCTTCATCCATCACTTCACCTGCCGGAGACCCTGGAAGCGTCAATTCGGATGCGTCTAATTAAGTTTTTAGGACCTATCGATGAGAGGAAAGAGGTCATTAGTGTAATTTGCCATATTCTTGTTTGTACAACTTGACACACAGCTAATTACCTCAGAAAAACCCCGGAACCAATAGAAGATTGTGATTACAATGGTACCTCTCTACCTCTCAGCCTCACGCAGTCGAGTTCTTTTTACTTATGCCCATCGGGATGTGGAGTTGTTTTCAAAGAACTTGCTTCATTTTTCCTAACCAAATTCGTTTTTTTAAAATATGGATTTTATGGTAAGAATCGGAAAGCGTCTCTTCTAGAACTTGGCGTTCGCCTCAAGTTTTACGGCTTAAGAAATCGACTTATTTTAATTCCATGAGGTTTTTTACTATGAAATTTCTGTTCTAGTTGATAGCTACTAACAGTTAAACCCCCCCTGTATTGTAATTGTATGCGTTCTCTGTATTGTAATTTTGTATAGGAAAATAAGCTTTTCTTAACTAGGATTCATTCTGAGCTAATTAATCAGAACGTTGCTTTACCAAAACTCTCACTGGACTTTGCTCTCGGGTAGGACCTTCCATCCTGTGTCATTCCACGTAATTCTAATTTAAATGTCTAGTGAAAAAAAAAACCACAAAAAAACAAAAACCACCCACAAAACAAACCACAAACCCAACAAAAACCACGGACTCTGCTCTATGGATACGAGGGTTTTGTGCATTTCCGCAGCTGTTAACGCAGAGTCCACCCCTTTCAGTTGAGATTTTATCAAAGATAATAAACTTCCAAGCCTTTTCCTTTTTTTTTTTATTTTATTGTTTTTTATTTTATTTTTTTAAACCTTCGCGCCTTTCCTCAGGGGGGGCGGGAGCGCTGCGTTACCTCAGCGAAGGGCGGGAGAAAAGGGGGCGCGGGGAGGGGGGGGGGGAGACGGCGTCTGCGCATGCGCCCGCCTCAGGGCTGGGGGGGGGCGAGGCTCCCTCAGTGAAGGGCGGGAAACCGGGGAGGGGAGGCACAAGCGGCGTCTGCGCATGCGCCCGCCTCAGGGCGGGGGGGGCGGGAGCGCTGCGCTCCCTCAGCGAAGGGCGGGAAACCGAGGGGGGCGGTGTCTGCGCATGCGCCCGCCTCAGGGCCGGTGTCTGCGCATGCGCCCGCCTCAGGGCGGGGAAGGGCGGTGCCTTCCCGCCGCGCCGCGCGCCCAACGGCCGCTGCAGGCGTCATGGCGGCGCCATCCTGAGGGAGTGCGGCGCGGCGGCTCGGCGTCCGGCGGGTCGGAAGAGGAGGAGGTGAGCGCCGAAGGGGGTGGCGAGGGGGGGGGTGTCTCGCCGCCCAGCCTCGTAACCGTTTTTCCCCTCAGCGTTCCCCCGGAGGAGCCCGCGCTGAGGCCGGAGGTGTCGTGTCAGGTAAGGGCGGGCGCGGGGAGCGCGGGCCCGGGAGCGGGGAGGGCTGAGCGGTGCGGAGCATCAACCCCCGCCCCCGGTGGGGCCATCCCGGAGAAGGATCTCGGCGCTGGAAGGGAGAACCGGAGGTAGCGGCAGTCTTGGGAGGCGGCGAAGCGGGCGATCAGCCGTCGCGCCTCAGCGCTGCTGTCGGTCCAGGCGCAAAGACAGGTTCAGTCTTCTCGAATCACAATTTCGAATTTTGATCTGATCTAGGTGGTCCTGCTCTGGCAGGGGGATTGGACTAGATGATCCTTTGAGGTCCCTTCCAATCCCTAACATTCTGTGATTCTGTGATCTGTGAATCCTTGGGAAAGACCATTTTTTTTTATGTTTTTACCCTTCGGTTGTGGCTGTTTTTGTCAGATCCTGAGCCTGGAGAGAAGAAAGCAGATCCGGAGCAATTCGTGAAGCCGCCTGACGTAACTGCCGTTGGCAAGAAGGGCGTCAGTCCCCTCGAGACGACTGGAGGGGCTGTGAAGAAAAGATCCCACCCGAGTCTCAGCCTCAGGAAAAGCCCCTGCATCCCTAGTCCCAAGAGGCTGTCTCCCTGGAGGAGCAGTCCCGGGAAAGACCATACACCAACTTCTTTTAACCTGTCCCCGAGACTGCTCGTCACCACTCCTCAAGCCAAGCGTCGCTCTTGGTGTCGTTCGAGCCTGAAGGGGACGAAACGCCGAAAATCTCTGCCTCCCGTTCACCAGGATGTCACTGGTGCGCGCTCTGCTGCTTCCCTTTATCCAGCTCTAGCTCTTTCTTGAGAAATTTGTAGGACAGCCTGCAGCAACTCGAAGTTTAATTTCGTGGCGTGACCTTTAGGGTGATTACAGTCTAATTGCGTTATTCCTAATTAGTAGCCACTGATGTCCGTGTTGGCAATGGTCTGGGAGATGCAGGTACGTGAGGATAAAGGAGATGCTGCATTAACAGTTTCTGTAGGGCAGTGGTTTGCAGTCTCTTGCCTTTTTATTCCTGTGGTTGAGCCATGAGCTTGACTTGTCCTTGTTAGGAACTCTGTTTCTCCCTCTTTCCCTGCTCCCTCCATATCCTGCAAACTGCCCCTCCTACACAACAGCAGCTTTTAGTGTCTTTCAGGGAATATTTCAGCCTGGTGCAAATTGGGTTGTTCTTAAAATAATTTGTTCTGGTTTTTCAGAATTGAGCAAATCGATAAGCCTGGATCTGCCAGAGGTCGACCGACTTTCTGCGCTGCTGTTTTCCAGTTTCCGGTAAAGTCCTCTCTTTCAAAAGTGGATTATTTTTCTCTTTTAAAAGCGAATTATTTTTCTCTTACCTTTCTTCTGCCACCAAACGTATGTTCCAATTTGTGTAACCGAGTTGTGGAATACACGTGAGGGGAGGAGGGATGCGTTCTCCTTCCGTAACAAACCTTCCCACAGGCTTTGTCGTGGAACTCGGGGCAGGACAATAAGATTTTCTTCTCTGTTTTCCTAGTTTTCGGCACAGAAGCTCGAACACCTCTTGAAGCAGGCGGACGGTTTCAGCCCGAGGCTTTCCACTGGAACGGTAAGGTGTGATACTCACCAAGCTGGGGTAGTCCTGAACTTCAAACCACGGGCCCTTCCCTCGAACTGAAGGCCAACAGAAGGGGTGGGGGGAAACAAAAAACACTGTGGACGATGGTTTTGACGATGCTGTGCATGAACATGGTTTCTGGGAGGGGGGACAAATGGATGCGCTGGGGCCACAGAGATGAGTTAATCGCTTTAGAAACAGCACAAGTAATCATGGAATCATCTGGTTGGAAGAGGCCCCTCAAGATCATGGAGTCCAACGTCCCCCTGCACTGTCAGGGGCCCTAAACCATGTTCCTCAACACCAAATCCACACGGTTTTTAAACACCTCCAGGGATGGGGACTCCACCACCTCCCTGGGCAGGCTTGTTCCAAATAACTCAAATGCCTTTTGGTAAGGAACCGGAGCAGCACCTGCAGGTCAGGAAGCACCTTCCTCCTCAGTGTTGCTAATTTTCTAGGCGGTGGGTACGGGCAGTGTTTATCCTGTTTTATTTTGCCCTTTTATTTATTTTTCCTGTTTATCCCCAGCGCACTCCGTTTCAGAAGACCTGAAGCGATACATGCAGAAGCTGAAACGAGACGGAACGCTGAAGAGCTGCGTTGAAGACCCTAAAGGGTGAGAACTCGTGGAATTCATCCCTGGTGGAGTGTTATCCGAGAGTCCTGTCGCTTGTGGGGAGCCAGCCTGAACAGCAAACTGCTTTTTTTTTGCCACGAGTGGGGGTCTGGCCCTGCCAGCACAAACCTTCCTGACCCCCCAGCTGTGTCACAATGTCTGCGTTCGTTCCGACGTTCTAATTAGCCGCTTCCCTCATCCCTGCAACTCCAGCAGAGCCAGCGAGGAGAGGCTGGCGGGCGGTTGTGCCGGCGGATATATGCCATGAAACATCTTGGTGGTGACATGGACAGTGGGATCAGTGCACCCTCAGCAGGTTTGCTGATGACACCGAGCTGTGTGGTGTGGTGGGCACGCTGGAGGGAAGGGATGGCATCCAGAGGGGCCTGGACAGGCTGGATAGGTCTGTGAGAACCTCATGGAGTCATCCAGGCCAAGTGCAATGTCCTGCACCTGGGTCGGGGGCAATCCAAGCACAGGTACAGGATGGATGGAGAGTGGATGGAGAGCAGCCTGAGGAGAAGGACTTGGGGGTGTTGGGTGTAGGGAGAAGCCCAACAGGAGCCGGCACCGTGCGCTGGCAGCCCAGAAAGCCAACGGTGCCCTGGGCTGCACCCAAACAGCGTGGGCAGCAGGGCGAGGGGGGGATTCTGCCCCCTCTGAGACCCCCTGCAGTGCCGCCTTCAGCTCTGGGGGCCCCAGCAGGCAGAAGGACATGGAAAGTGCTGGGAGGGGTCAGGAGGAGGCCACGGAGATGATGGAGGGCTGGTAGCACGCTCTGCCTCCGTGGAGACATGCTGGGAGAGTTGGGGTGTTCAGCCTGGAGAAGAGAAGGCTTCCGGGGAGACCTTCCAGCACACTCCCAGTAGCCTAAAGGGGCTCCAAGAAAGCTGGAGAGGGGCTTTGGACACAGGTGTGGCGTGACAGGACACGGGGGTGATGGCTTTGAACTGGAAGAGGGGAGATTTCCATGGGATCTGAGGGAGAAATTCATCCCTCTGAGGGTGGTGAGGCACTGGGACAGGTTGCCCAGAGAAGCTGTGGCCTGCCCCATCCCTGGCAGTGTTCCAGACCAGGTCTGGATGGGGCTTTGGGCAACCACGGACGGGGGGGTGGTTGAAACGAGATGATCTTCCATGTCCCTTCCAACCAACCCGTTTTGTCATTCCACGATTCCGTGGAAATTCCCAGTTTACAAAGAGTATACACCAGCGGCTACGAGGATTTTTGGGGCTGATCTCACCGGACCACCAGTACAGCGACTGGTCCTCTCCATCGAGGAGCTTTTCTCCTCCGTTCTCTGCCATTCCCAGCGGGCACTGGACGGGCACCAGAGCCCTCGGCTGTAGACGTGGGGAACGTGTGGATCTCTCGGAATCATCCTGACGTTCTCTCTGCCGTAGGATTTTCCTGGACTCGGCTTTGGATGAGTCAGTGGCCCAAGTCAAGGAGTACATCGCCAGGTGAGACCATCTGAAGCCCTTCCTGGCGGTATTTTGGGTGGTTTTATTTGTTTTCCTGGTTTTTCCCTGCAAGCCCACGCTGTAGCTCCGCCGTACAGCGGGAACGCTCGGGTGCGATCCGCTCTCTCCGCAGGTTCTCCGCGGAATGCCAGGCCTGGGATGGGATGCTCTTGCTGCGCTACCAGGAACGCGCCGAGGAAATGTCCAGGTGGGGGTTGTTCCCACCTTCGCAGCCGGTGGGTGTTCCAGAAGAACACGGGACCTCACCGGGCTGGTTTTCCCGGCGCAGGCAGCTGGCGGAACGGGGAGCACCGGGATCCGGCAGAACCTCTCCGTTCCCTCCACACATCCCAAGCCCACGTCCTCAGCACCAAACCCAACTACCAGCAGATCCTGGATGAGCAGGGCGAGGTCCCTGAGCTGCATGGAGCTGGTGGTGAGCTGTTTTTTTGGGGGAAAAAGGGATTTAGGGAATTTTTTTTTGGTGTTTTTCTTTAATTGTGGGCTTTTGCAGCTGGATGAGCTCCAGCAGGCGGTGAAGCTGCTGCAGGCCTTCAGCGAGGACAGCCAGCAGTACCTCCGGCGCCTCTCGGAGCAGCTCGGTAAGCGGGAATCCCTCGGGAGGGGGGGGTGGAAGCCTCCGGGGGGGTCTTTAACGGGGATTAACGGGGCTTTTCCCGCTGTTCCAGCCACCAGGACCTTCCGGCAGCTGGAGAACTCCCCCGTGCGGAAGCTGATCGCCGCCCCGCCGAGGAGGACGCCGCCGCCGGAGGGCTGAGCGGGGCGGGGGGGCCGCGCTGTCGGTCAATAAAGGCGGGGGGGGGTCCCGGTGCCCCTCCCGGTGCCCGTCCCGGTTCGGTTTCTTCGCGCTTCCGCCTTTGAAGGCGCCTTGGGGGGATCGGTGGGCTCTGAGTGGGTGACGCGCGCGTCGCTCACATGCGCCAGCCAATCGCCGCAGCCGGCGGGGAGGGGGGCGGAGCTCCGGGCTCCGCCGAGGCGGAAGCGGCGGAGATGGCGGCGGAGGACGCGGCCCCGCTCACCGGCGTCGCCTGGGCCGCCGCGCCCGAGGCGGCTCCCGCCGGCTGGACCGTGGTAGGGGGCGGCGGGGGGGCGGCGGGCGAGGCGGCTCCGGTTCCGCTGCCCGGTTCCGCCGCAGCCTGACGCCCCCCCCGCCCCGGTGCCCGCAGATCGCCGTTACCGTGGAGGGCGCGGCCGCCAACCTGGGCAAAGGCTTCGGGCACAAGAGCGGCGGGTACCTGTGCGTGAGCACCGGCGGAGCGCAGGTGCGGAGCGGGGGGCGGCGGTGCCAGCCCGGGGTGGTTCGTACCCCCCCCCCGCCCCTCCGGTGCCGACGCCCCGTTCCGTCCCGTCCAGGCGGCTGCCGCGCCCGTGGTGACCGACGTGCAGGTGCTGAGCGACCGGAACCCGCAACCCCGGCTACACCCGCGCCCCGAGTTCCCGGAGCCGCGTAAGTGGCGCCGAGCCCGGGGTGGGGGGGGTGGAAGGGCCCGATCCCGGTGCCCACCCCCACCCCACCCCCGTCCTGCCGCTCCTCCCCGTAGGCACCGGCGTTTCCCGGAAAAAAGCGGCTGTACGTGAAGCTGCTGCCGCCGGACGCCGCCGACACGGCCGTGTTCGACATCAAACTGAGCTCCAAGGGCAGAGCCCTCCCCCACTACCTGAAAATCGGGTAGGGGGCCCTGCCCACCCGCCCTCCCCAGGAAAAGCCTCGCAGGGGGGTATTTTGTTTTATTTTTGTCTTTTTTGGTTGTTTTTTTCCCCAGGGAAATGGGGAGTTTCGCCATTTGGTGTAAAAAAGGGCCCCTTCCGAAATCCAGCCCCGGCCCGTCCCCAAACCGCGGACCCTCAGCGCCGGCCTGAAGCAGCTCTCGCTCCAGCCCCCGCCTCCCAGGGGTAAATCCGCATTAATTAGTCCTCTTTATCCCCCCTCCCAGTCTTACCTGAACCAGTCCGGAACTGGGAATAAACCCTGCCCCTCATGGTTCCCATTCCCCGGCTCTGGGGCTCGTTACCTGTTAATGATTTAATCTCCGGGTAAAGGATGTTTAATTAATTCCGAGCTGTTCCAGGTCCCCCCCGTGGCTCGATGCAGCATCAAACGCGCTTCGCAGCACGAATCCCTCTACGATGCCTCCAACATCTACGGCCTCTCCGGTAAATTCACCCGGAATCGAACGAGGAACCGCGGGAAGGAAGCGCCCCCGTTGAACGGGGGCTTTAAACTCAAAATAGGGGATGAGAGTTGGTTCATACCCAGTTGTTCCCTTTAAAAACTGGAATTGGTTAGGGAGGGTTTAAAATCAAAATGGGAGCCGAGAGTTGGTTCATACCCCAGTTATTCCCTTTAAAAACTGGAATTAAATGGTTAGCAAGGGCTTTAAAATCAAAATAGGGGCTGAGAGTTAGTTCATACCCAGTTGTTCCCTTTAAAAACTGGAATTAAATGGTTAGGGGCTTTAAAATCAAATAGGGGCGAGTTTCATACCCAGTTGTTCCCTTTAAAAACTGGAATTAACTGGTTAGCAGGGGTTTAAATCAAAATGGGGCGAGAGTTGGTTCATACCCAGTTGTTCCCTTTAAAAACTGGAATTAAATGGTTGGGGCTTTAAAATCAAAATAGGGGCGAGAGTTGGTTCATACCCAGTTGTTCCCTTTAAAAACTGGAATTAAACTGGTTAGTGGGGGCTTTAAACTCAAAATAGGGGCCGAGAGTTGGTTCTTACCCAGTTGTTCCCTTTAAAAACTGGAATTAAATGGTTATTGGGGGCTTTAAAATCTAAATGGGGGCCGAGAGTTGGTTCATACCCCAGTTACTCCCTTTAAAAACTGGAATTAACTGGTTAGTGGAGGGTTTAAAATCTAAATGGGGGCCGAGAGTTGGTTCATACCCAGTTGTTCCCATCAAAAACTGGAATTAAATGGTTAGCGGAAGGTTTTCTTGAAGACTTCTCCCTTCCTGAAGGTTATTCCTTCCCTGAATTAAACCATCCCTGACCTCTCCACCAACTCTGGCACTAAGATGGTGCCTTCGCTCGGCTGCTTTGGTGGGAATTCAGGAAATGGGGTGTTTCGGAGCAGCTCCGTGGATGTTCCTAAAGCAGGTGGTGGAGTCCCCATCCCTGGAGGTGTTTAAAAACCGTGGGGATTTGGTGTTGAGGAACATGGTTTAGGGCCCCTGACAGCGCGGGGGGAACGGTTGGACTCCATGATCTTGAGGGGCTCTTCCAACCAGATGATTCCATGATTCCATGATTCTCCCCAGCCATGGACGGCGTCCCGTTCACACTACACCCCAGATTCGAAGGGAAGCTCAGCTCTGGCCCCAACGTGAGTCTCCCTCTCCGCTGCTCTTCTCACTCCTACCTCATAATTAGTCTTAATTAAAAATATTTTGTCTGTTTTTTTTTTTTTCATTTTTTAGCCCGTCCTCGCAGACCTCAACGTTAAGTCGCTGGCCGATATCGAGAAAGAGGTAAAAACCCTCTTTTGGGGGGGAAAACTTCTCAAATCCTGTGTCTTGTCCCAGCTGATCATTTTTTTTTTTGCTTTTTTCTTTCTTTTCAGTACAATTACGCTTTTGTAGTCGAAAGGACGGCCGCTGCCAGGCTCCCGCCCGGCGTCTGTTAGCACCGGAGTCTACCTCGAGGAGGGAAACTGAGGCCAAACACCCAGCTGGGATCAGCTCTTCCCTCTTTCTCTGATTATCAGGGTTCCTGAATAAAGGGAATCGGATACCCGACCACAGGAATTCCTTAGGAAGACAAAAACCATCTTTCTCTTCTCACCTGCCAAAATATTTTTGTAACGGCTCCGAAAGACTCCGGGCAGCGTCGGGGTTGGCACGTGGGAGAGGAGCTCTCGGCAGCGTTTGTTCTCCGACGCTTTGCCAACGCTCCAGCTGGTTATTCGGGATGTTTTACCTCCTGCACGGAGTTGGGAGCGTTTCTCCCGTGTCAGAACCACCCACGGCCTCACCTTTCTTGTCGCCGCTTCTTCCTCCTAAAAACCCATCCCAAACTTTTGGTCCCAAAAAGGAAGCTCCAAACACCTTTCAAAATACAGCGATTCCGCTTTTAGTTACCAAATTCGGGAAACGTTTCCGTAAGCGTCAGGGCGGTCCGAAACTCCCGCCGGGTTTGGTGCTACGTCCTGGAAACGTTAAAAAGTCAGGTCTGCTTCCTGCAGAGGTGGTTTCCAGACGATTTGGAAGCAAGTTTTCCCCACGCCCGTTTCAGAACGGGACGGGAATTATTGTCAGAAGAATTACGGGATGATTCCCGTGGCGGCGGAGTCGGCCCCGACGGGCATCCTTGGCGCAGGGACCCGTCTCATCAGGAAGGCACTTTCAGCTTGGCGCTCCCCAGCAGAAACTGGAGGATTCGGTCGGCTACCAAGGCAAGGAAGAAGTCAGCCAGCAACACTTCCGTGATCACGACCTTGAACTTGGGAAACAAACACCACCTCTTAGTCCCTCTCTCCTCTCTCTCCGGTCCCTCGGCACCGTCGCGGCTGAACTACAGCTTGAACTTCCTCCGGCGCAGCACGCTGTAAAAACGGCTAAATGGTAAAAAAAAAAATAATTCACAGCGTGCTGGAAAAAAAAAAAAAAAATCAGGGAATGCCAGGATGGTTTGGGTGGGAAGGGACCTTTAAAGCTCATCCAGGCCAACCCCCCTGGGGTCTCTGCCGCGATCGGGTCGCTCAGAGCCCCGTTGAACCTGACCTTGGATGTTCTCAGGGACGGGGCGGCCACCTCTCCGGGCAACCTGGGCCAGCGTCTCACGGCCTCAGCGTTGGGAATTTCCTCCTCAGATCTGGGCTGAATCTCCCTCTTTAGTTTAAACCCGTTCCCCCTCGTTATTAAAATTAACGAGTTCGTCCCCGTCTTTCTTAGCGGTATTGAAGGTCTCCCGGAGCCTTGTCGTCTCCAGGCTCAACATTCCCAACTCTCCCAGCCTGTCTCCATACAGAGGTGCTCCAGCCCTCCCATCATCTCCGTGGCCTCCTCGGCCCCGCTCCAGCAGCTCCGTGTCCTTCTGCTGCTGGGGCCCCGGAGCTGAAGGCGGCACTGCAGGGGGGTCTCAGAGGGGCAGAATCCCCCCTCGCCCTGCTGCCCACGCTGTTTGGGTGCAGCCCAGGGCACGTTGGCTTTCCGGGCTCCGAGCGCACGGTGCCGGCTCACGTCCAGTTTTCCATCCACCAGGACTCCCAAGTCCTTCTCCTCAGGGCTGCTCTCCATCCCTGCGTCCCCCGGCCCGTACTGATCCACATCCTCCCACTTCAAGCTATTTATGGAGGCAGCGCTCCTGCCAGTTACCATCCCAGAATCCCAGAATGTCAGGGATGGGAAGGGACCTCAAAGGATCATCTAGTCCAATCCCCCTGCTGGAGCAGGCCACCTAGATCAGATATGGGCTGTACTGGGCTGTACCGGGCTACACTGGGCTTACTGGGCCATATCCCAGAATGTCAGGGATTGGAAGGGACCTCAAAGGATCGTTGAGTCCCAAGCCCCTTGCCAAGGCAGGACCACCTACATCAGATATGGGGCTATAGTGGGCTGTACTGGGCTACAGTGGGCTGTACTGGGCTATATCCCAGAATCCCAGGACCACCCAGATCAATCCACCAGAACGTGTCCCGTGCAGGTTTGGAACCATCTCCGGAGAAGGAGACTCACCCACCCTCTGGGCAGCCTGTCCCAGTGCTCGCATGCCCCTTACTGGAAAAGGTTACTGGTTCCTCATGTTTAAGCGGAACCTCCTGTTGTCCCAGCTCAGATCCATTTCCCGGTCCTATTATGGATGTCGCTGAGAAGAGCCCTGGCTCCATCCTCACGGCACGATCACCCTTTGCATATTATATGAACATTATGAGGTCCCCCCTCAGTCTCCTTCCAAGCTAGGACCAGTACAGCCCGTATACCCAGCACAGGCCTGGTATTAGCCCAGTACAGCCCGGACAGCCAGTACAGCTCCCTCAGCCTTTCCTCAGAAGAAGATGCTCCACTCCCTTCATCATCATCGTAGCCCTGCGCTGGACTCTCTCCATCAGCTCCTTGTCCTTCTTGAACTGGGGAGAACTTGGAAACTGACACCCTGCTAAAAACCTTAAGATTCCTCCCGAATTCCCGAGACAGCCCCGAGCCCTGCTCTCCCCCGGGAAACCATTCCGCAGGGCGCCGAGGAACGCCGCCGGCTCACCTCGGTAGGGATTTCCCACTAAGCCAAACTGTTGGTTGAATTCTGGAGAAGAGCCCGTGAGGAGACCCACGATGGCAAGTCCCGACAGGACGATGCTCCATAGTAAAGGTTTGTTCTCCTGGAGACTCTCCATGAAGGGATGGCCCTGGAAACAGCAGGGAGAAGGTGGGAGAGGAAGGTGAGGCTCTCCTCGCTCGGACGAGAGGATGCGGAACAATTTGTCAATTGGTGTAAAAAGGGAATTTTCCCCCCCAGCAGAGCACTGACGAACTATTTTGTGATTAGAGAAGAACGTTCCTTCACACCGTTCCCGTTTTAATTAGGGAATTGTGTCCCTGGTCCCGCTGGAGATGCGACTTAACCAGGGCTTGCCTTGTAGTTGATGGCAAACGTGGCCATCTGCATGGCCATGGACATGATGTAGACGGTGCTGTTGACGAGGCTGGGCTCGAACTCCTTGTACAGATCCACGAATTCCTCCTGCCTGAAAGGGAAAAAGCTGGAGATCAGGGCCACCAGGCTCGGGATCACCCACCCCACTCAGCTGCCCCCGCACAGCCCCGCCGACCCCCCTTTAATTCAGTTTTGGTGGAAAAACCACGTTGTTCCCGAAAAAGGTAAGAGCGGAGCCGCGAGCACCAGGTGATCGCTGGGTTCTTTTCCACAAAATAAAAATCCGATGGAAAAAAAATTTAAGTTTTCCGTGTGTTTTTCTTTATGAGCTTCCCAGTAATCCACCTCATGGTGTTATTTCTATTTCCCTTTTCCCCTCCCGCGGGGCCACGGCGGATATGGGAACTGCGACGCATCGCAGACCAGATTCCACTGGTCCCATCGCGTCCTTGCTGCCTGCCGACGCGCTCCGTGTCCAACTCAAAAACACTTTTTCTGGATTTTTTAAACTCCTCATGCTCCGTGTGCTCGATGGAGCACGCGGAGAAAGAGCCCTGTGGTGATGGAGGCCCCTCTCCACCCTCCTGCTTGGCAGCACTTGGAGAAAACATCCCGGTGCCGGCGGAGCGGGCGCTTACTTGGCATCGCTGCGTGCCTGGGCGCCGCGGTACAGGTACACCAGGCTGAGGAAATGCACCAGGAATTGCAGCAGCACCGTCAGCACCGTGTAGAGGTTGAAGATGTTGGGCAGCGGGCGCTCCTTGGAAAGCGTCTTCAAAGGCTGGGAGAGAAGAAGGCAACAGGGCTGACCTCGATGGGTTTGGACCGTCTTCTTTTCCGGCGGAATCCACCTAACGTTCGTTCCCGTTTCTCAGGAAACACGGGAAAGAATTCCACTGGGTGCAGAATTCCACCTGGTGCAGAATTCCACCTGGTGCAGAATTCCACCCTTTACCTGCACTACCTTTCCCACCTCTTCTCCAACGGAGCTGCCTGCCTCAGTCACAGGATGCTCCCTGGAGCAAGGTCCTCAGGAACCTCCCAAATCCAGGGAAACCAAACCCCCACCCCCTCCAGCACTGTGCATCCTTAATTTATTAAAATAACCAGCTATTTTTTTTGGGAAAGAGGCGCTCCTGCGGTAATCCTGACATGACTGACACGGACCAGGTGCTGTCCCAGTATCCCAACACGCTTCCCACCCCTCACCTTCGAGCGGGAGATGAAAAGGAAGCAGCCGGCCAAGAGCAGCCCTGCAGAGTGGCCTGAAAATCGCTGAACTTGACCCCTTCCAAGTAGAGGACGCTCTGGCTGTAAGCCAGGATCAGGGCGTTCAGGGCGAGGATCTTGAACATCTGGAGCGTCGTCACCAGCGTGCACCGACCTTGCTTGATCACGTGGCAGACTGCGGAGCAAGAGGAAGCGGCGTTTGGGAAAGAAACAACAGCAGGTTCGGGGGCTTTGTCCCTCTGTTCTCCCTTCCTGAAGGACTTGGGTCATGACAACCCCCTGCAGCGTTCCAGGCTTGGGGAAGCGGGGCTGGAAAGCTGCACAGCAGAGAAGGACCTGGGGGTGCTGGTCGACAGGCGACTGACCATGAGCCAGCAGTGTGCCCAAGTAGCCAAGAAAGCCAAGGGAATCCTGGCATGGATCAGAACCAGTGTGGCCAGCAGGAGCAGGGAGGTGATTGTCTCCCAGTACTCAGCACTGGTGAGGCCACACCTGGAGGACTGTGTCCAGTTTGGGGCCCCTTGCTTCAAGGAGGACGTTGAGGTGCTGGAGCAGATTCAGAGAACAAAACCAGTGAAGGGTTTGGAGAACTTGTCCTGTGGGACAAATTTCTTGTCCCTCCCTCCTGGCTGAGGGAGCTGGGACTGGTCAGTCTGGAGAAGAGGAGGCTCAGGGGGGACCTTCTCACTCTCTACAATTCCCTGAAAGGAAGTTGTAGGGAGATGGGGGTCAGTCTCTTCTCCCACGTTAGGAATGACAGGACGAGAGGGAATGGCCTCGAGTTGCACCAGGTGAAACTTAGGTTGGATATCAGGAAAAATTTCTTTCCAGAGAGGGTTGTGAAGTGTTGGAACAGGCTGCCCAGGGAGGTGGTGGGGTCCCTGCAAACAGCTGGCAAAGCCGTGGGTTTGGGGGCATTTCTCACCACCCCACGCCCCGTGTCTTGGCTTCTTTCAAGTCTAAGACTTATTCCCCTCGGAGAAGCCGGACACGTGGGATCCACACGGAACATTCGGCTCCCACCACGCACTTACTGCACTGAATGGAAGAGAGCTTGGAGGTAAAAGGGGCTGCGATGCTGGCGTCGCCCAGCTTCACCACCGGGACACGGTCCTCTTCCAGATCCTTCAGGACCTGACTGATCCGCTCCTGCAGGTGAAGAGACACAAAACTTCACACTCATCATCACAACCTGGATCACGGATGGTCTCACGCTGTCGTTCCCACACCCCTGCTCCAAGGCTGAGAAGCCTTTGTGCTCGTGGCATTAGAATCACAGAATCACAGAATGGGTTGGGTTGGACCTCAAAGATCATCCAGTTCCAACCCCTGCCATGGGCAGGGACACCCTCCACTACACCAGGTTGCCCAAAGCCCCATCCAACCTGGCCTGGAACACTGCCAGGGATGGGGCAGCCACAGCTTCTCTGGGCAACCTGTGCCAGTGCCTCACCACCCTCAGAGGGAAGAATTTCTGCCTTAGATCCCACGGAAATCTCCCCTCTTCCAGTTTAACGCCATCACCCCATGTCCTGTCACTCCACGCCCGTGTCCAAAGCCCCTCTCCAGCTTTCCTGTAGGCCCCCTTTAAGTACTGGAAGGTCTCCCCGGAGCCTTCTCTTCTCCAGGCTGAACACCCCAACTCCCCAGCCTGTCTCCATACAGAGGGGCTCCAGCCCTCCCATCATCTCCGTGGCCTCCTCTGGCCCCGCTCCAGCAGCTCCGTGTCCTCCTGCTGCTGGGGCCCCCGGAGCTGAAGGCGGCACTGCAGGGGGGTCTCAGAGGGGCAGAATCCCCCCCTCGCCCTGCTGCCCACGCTGTTTGGGTGCAGCCCAGGGCACCGTTGGCTTTCTGGGCTGCCAGCGCACGGTGCCGGCTCCTGTTGGGCTTCTCCTCACCCAACACCCCCAAAGTCCTTCTCCTCAGGGCTGCTCTCCATCCACTCTCCACCAGCCTGTGCTTGGCATTGCCCTGACCCACGTGCAGGACCCTGCACTTGGCCTGGCTGAACTCCATGAGGTTCTCACAGACCTCTCCAGCCTGTCCAGGCCCCTCTGGATGCCATCCCTTCCCTCCAGCGTGCCCACCACACCACACAGCTTGGTGTCATCAGCAAACCTGCTGAGGGTGCACTGATCCCACTGTCCATGTCACCACCAAGATGTCACACGGCAGTAGCTGGATGGATGGCTGGAAAAGCAGCACCTTCTCTGCCCGAATCCATTCTGCTGTTTCGGGGTAAGCAGCAGAAAAGCTGCTCTGCTCCCAGGACATCCTACCACTTCCAGCTCTCCCGAATCAGCGATAAACCAGAGGATGAACAAAGATCAAGGAGAACTTAAAAGCCTTTCAAAACTCGAGTTACCAACCCTCTGGATCGCCAGCTGTTCCTCTCGCTGGGACATGACCCTGTGCTTGGCACCACGGGAGGTGGGCTTCACAGCCCCGCTCCCCACCGAGGGCGCAGCGGGTCTCCCGTCACCGGGCCCATCTCGAGTCCTCTTCTTCCGTTCGGGCAGTTTCTCCGGAGCGTTCGCCAGCAGCCACTCCTGTAAGGGTGGAAAAACATGAGCCGTAGGGAAAAAGAGCTGTCATCTCCCTGCTGGCAGAGCGTTTCCACACGGCAGGAATCCCAACCGCTGGTCCCACCTGGGGCCAGGTGGGCAGGCTCGTTAGGGTGGGACTTCAGAGATGTGACACTCGCTGAAGCAAAGCTTAGGAATTCCAAAATAAATCAATGAGGAAGAATTTTTCTTCCAGGAAAACGCGTTGGCAGGTAATTCCTTCCGCCTTGCTGGTGCGCACGCAGCGGGTGTTCCACCAGCACGGAGATCCTTTCTTTGTGGTAGTTTCTGCCACCACATGATGGTGGTCAGATCAATCTTATGGATCTTATTGCAGCCTCCCAGTACCTAAAGGGGCCTACAGGAAAGCTGGAGAGGGGCTTTTTCCAAGGGTGTGTACTGATAGGACAAGGGGCAATGGATTTAAACTGGAAGAGGGGAGATTTTGATGGGATCTAAGGAGGAAATTCATCCCTCTGAGGGTGCTGAGGCACTGGGACAGGTTGCCCAGAGAAGCTGTGGCTGCCCCATCCCTGGCAGTGTTCCAGGCCAGGTTGGATGGGGCTTGGAGCAACCTGGTGTTGTGGAGGGTGTCCCTGCCCATGGCAGGGGGTTGGAACTGGATGGTCTTGGAGGTCCCTTCCAACTCAAACCATTCCATGATTCTAATCCCAGCCCTCAGAACACCCAACAAACGCTGGTTTCGTGCTCAGGAACACCAGCCTGACTCAGCCAGGGGCACGTGGACTCACCCACATCCGCGTGTTTCAGAGCTCCAACGTCGTTGGTCCCATCCCCACACATCAGCGTGACGTAGCCCAGGCTCTTCAAAGTCGTGATTACAAACTCCTGCAAAAAAAAAAACAACCCAACAGGTCTGGTGAGAACGGGTCTGGGCTGGGTTGTGTGTCTTGGTCAAGAGCTTCTGCTCTGCAGGAACTTGCTGGCCTCACGCTCCGACTCCAAAAGCTTCAGGCACTGAGAAAGCCCTGCTAAACTGGGAACCCTGCTAAAACTGGGGTTTACTGGTGTCAGAAATCACACGACCCTACAACGGTTGTCTCACCTTCTGCTTCGGCACCACTCTGGCAAACACCTGGATGTGTGGGATGAGTTTCAGCAGCTGCTGACTGTTCCCGGACTGGAGGTGGGAGAGACCTTCCCCGGTGACACACAGGTCGTACCGCTGCGTCAGCTCCCGCGAGGAGGTGGGCGCCATGGGGAGCACGACGGCACCGTCGATGGACTGCCACTGCCAGCTGCACTCTGGGAAGGAGAAGCAGGAGCTTGAGGTGCCTGGTGGTGAGAAACGCTCCCAGCCACCCGAAAGACGCGGATCCTCGGCGTTACGGACACAAGGCTCTCCGTGTGTCAAGGGCAGCGACGTGCCCACCTCCCCTCTAGGTGGACCCTCCTTCCCTGCAGCCAGGGACACGGCTCTGGGCATCCCTGGATGGCCTCTGAGGAGGCTTCGAGCTGCTGGTTTTGTTATTATGGTGCTCAGATGGCTCAGCCTGGAGCTGCCAGAGCTCGCCCAGGACCCCAAGCTAGAGGAGAGAAGGGCAAAGGACAGACAGTTATCTGAGATCATCATGGAATGGGTTGGGTTGGAAGGGACCTCAAAGATCACCCAGTTCCAACTCCCTGCCATGGGCAGTGACATCTTATGGAATCATGGAATGGGTTGGGTTGGAAGGGACCTTCCAGACCATTCAGTTCCAACCCCCCTGCCATGGGCAGGGACACCCTCCACTACACCAGGTTGCTCCAAGCCCATCCAACCTGGCCTGGAACACTGCCAGGGATGGGGCAGCCACAGCTTCTCTGGGCAACCTGTCCCAGTGCCTCAGCACCCTCAGAGGGAAGAATTCTTCCTTAGATCCCATGGAAATTCCCCTCTTTCCAGTTCAAAGCCATCACCCTGTGTCCTGTCACTACACGCCCTGGTAAAAAGTCCCTCTCCAGCTTTCTTCATTCTGGATTCTGTAAAGTCGAGTCGTTTCCTCTATCAGCATCAAGCAGCAGCGCCGATAGCACATGGCCAGCTCTGGCACCATGCCCCCCCAGCTCTGGCACCATGCCTCGTTGCCCTCAGCTCTGACACCATGCCCCTGTTGCCCCCAGCTCTGACTCCATGCCCCCTGTTGCCTCCTAGCTGTGACACCATGCCCCCAGCTCTGACTCCATGCCCCCTGTTGCCCCCAGCTCTGACTCCATGCCCCCTGTTGCCCCCAGCTTCTGACTCCATGCCCCCTGTTGCCCCCAGCTCTGACTCCATGCCCCCTGTTGCCCCCAGCTCTGACTCCATGCCCCTGTTGCCCCCAGCTCTGACACCGTGCCCCCTGTTGCCCCAGCTCTGACACCGTGCCCCCCTGTTGCCCCCAGCTCTGACACCGTGCCCCCTGTTGCCCCCCAGCTCTGACTCCATGCCCCCTGTTGCCTCCCAGCTCTGACACCATGCCCCCTGTTGCCCCCAGCTCTGACACCATGCCCCCTGTTGCCCCCAGCTCTGACTCCATGCCCCTGTTGCCTCCTAGCTGTGACACCATGCCCCCAGCTCTGACTCCATGCCCCCTGTTGCCCCCAGCTCTGACACCGTGCCCCCTGTTGCCCCCAGCTCTGACTCCGTGCCCACCTGTTGCCCCCAGCTCTGACACCGTGCCCCCTGTTGCCCCCAGCTCTGACTCCATGCCCCCCCAGCTCTGGCACCATGCCCCCTGTTGCCCCCAGCTCTGACACCGTGCCCCCCGTAGGGCTCTGGCTGTTGCCCCCCAGAACACGGAGCCATTTCGTGCCCGGGATCGGTCACCTTTGCCGGCAGGCGGCTGCAGGACGAGGGTGTGCTCCCTCCGGAGGAAGTGCAGCTCCCGGGCCACGTGGCAGGCGGTGAGGGGTTGTCTCCCGTTATCATCACCACCTGAGGGGGAAGCCCGAGGGGTCGAAAAATCAGTTCTGGGTAGAAAAGCAGCACTTCCAAACGAGTCTCCTCCACGTGGAAAAGATTCCGGGCACCGAGGATGTTCCCAACGCGACGGAGCGCTGCGCGGCACCGTGCCCAAAGGCTTTCTCTCTGGGCCAGGGTAAATCCCACCACAAAAAAATTAACATCCCATCCACAACATCTCCCTGCCTTCTCCACGGGGAAGCCTTTGCCCTCGCTCCCCGAAATCCCACATCCCAAACACGGTGGCTCCCGGGGGAGGCCGGGATGCTGCCGCCGGCTTACGTGGTGCGACGCGTTCTGGATCTCCCTGATGACGGATTTGGAGTCGGCTTTGAGAGGACAGGAAAACCACGATGAATCCCACGAATCGGAGATCACATTCCAAAGCTTTCCCGCTTCATCTCCCTCACCTGCCACGGCAAACCAGGCACAGCGTTACCTGCTGCTCCGTGGCACCAATTTTCTTTCCAGAGGGTACTTCCTTGCCCCCAAGGCATGACCAGGAACCCAAGGCATGACCCGGAGCGATCCCAGACCGTCCCCAGCTGCTCTAGAAGAAAGGCTGGGACAGAGAGACAGCCCTGGAAACAGTTACACCTGCCCAGCCCCACACAAAACCAGGTGCAGAGCCAAGAAGTTGGGTGCTCAGCCTCTTCCAGTCGTTACACGGAGAGGATTAACTCGGCTTTACTACAGGGAGCCAGAAGGATGGCTCCGTGATGCTCAGGAATTCAAAGCCAGGAGCACCACGCTGAGGCTGTGACCTTCCCAGAAAATCCAGATCATAGAATCATGGAATGGTTTGGGTTGGGAGGGAACTCAAAGATCCTCTAGTTCCACCCCCCTGCCATGGGCAGGGACATCTTATGGAATCATGGAATGGGTTGGGTTGGGAGGGACCTCAAAGATCATCCAGTTCCAACCTCCCTGTCATGGGCAGGGACACCCTCCACTACACCAGGTTGCCCAAAGCCCCATCCAACCTGGCCTGGAACACTGCCAGGGATGGGGCAGCTGCAGCTTCTCTGGGCAACCTGTCCCAGTGCCTCACCACCCTCAGAAGGAAGAATTTCTCCCTCAGATCCCATGGAAATCTCCCCTCTTCCAGTTCAAAGCCATCACCCCTTGTCCTATCACTCCACACCCGTGTCCAAAGCCCCTCTCCAGCTTTCCTGGAGCCCCTTTAGGCACTGGGAGGCTGCAATAAGATCACCCTGGAGCCTTCATGAACACGGTGACAGCAGCTTTGGGCAACCTCATCCCAAAAGAGACCCCTTCCCACCTTCTCCCTCCCCACACCACCTCTTTCCTTTAACAGGAGCTCGATTTCAGGGCTTGGACAGACGGACGTACCTGCTGGTGAGTGAGGTGCCCCAGTTCCTTGTAGCCCAGGGCCAGCACTCTTGCCCCCTCGTGTGAAATCTCCGTGTGGACGGCGTGGATAGTTGCTTGGGCACTGAGCCAACTAGAGAAGGTGTGGGGAAAAGCATCCCATGAACACGGCTCTGAACGCAATCCGTCCCGCATTCCGGCATTTCACATTAAATACATGGAGAGGGGGAAAGAGGGGGCACCTCTGGGAGGGTCCCTCACCATCGGGGCCAAAAGAGCCCCCCCAAGATTGAACCTCCTGCTGTCAGCAAAAAGCACACGGCGAGATCCTCAGATCTCCCTGGGCTTAGACCGAAACTCCCAGCGGGGTTTGTCTTCAGGACGGGTTTCGCCGTGGCCCTTTTCCAGGATGAAATCCCTCCGTCCTCCGGGTTTCGGGACTCGGCAGGGCCAAGCAGAGGTGGGAGGGGAACCCTTCCCCCTCCTCGAGAAGACGCGCTCACCATTTTGTGCAGCGTCTCCGGGGCCCCTTTGACAGCTGCAAAGTAACAGAGCTCAGTCGAGCCGATCTTCTCGTAGGACGCCAAGACAGACATTCTTTTGAGGGCACTGGCAAAATGAAAGCGCTGGTGATTTTCAATCCCTGAGTTTTAATACTTCTGGGGAAAACTTTCTCATCTGGAAACAAACAGATCAGGAAATCCTGAAAGGTTTCTCGGTATCGAAAGCAACATCCCTCCCTTGGGTCCCCAAAGGAACCTACAGGTCACCGGCATCACATGAATTTCCTCTCTTTAGACACGAGCTGGATGTGCTCGTGCTGACAAATCACGCAGAGCTGGACATGCTCGTGCTGGCAATTATGGGATTAACCCATCGGAACGCCGACGTGCGTCGGCGCGAACGGCTCCGCAGCGGATGAAGGAGCGTTCATTTACAGCAGGTCAAAATCCAGAAGGAAAACCCACAACGGCACGGGTTTCACTGGGATACGTACAGAAAATTTTGGGAAGTTTGGGTGGAAGGGACCTCAAAGATCATCCAGTTCCAACCCCCCTGCCATGGGCAGGGACATCTTCTAGAATCTGGAATGTTTGGGTTGGGAGGACCTTCAAGACCATCCAGTTCCAACCCCCTGCCATGGGAAGCGTCACCCTCCACTACACCAGGTTGCTCAAGCCCCATCCAACCTGGCCTGGGAACCTGCCAGGGAGGGGGCAGCCACAGTTTCTCTGGGCAACCTGTCCCAGTGCCCTCCCCACCCTCAGAGGGAAGAATTTCTTCCTTAAATCTCATGGAAATCTCCCCTCTTCCAGTTCAAAGCCATCACCCTGTGTCCTGTCACTCCACACCCGTGTCCAAAGCCCCTCTCCAGCTTTCTTGGATCCCCTTTAGGTACTGGGAGGAAATGCCCACAGACTGGATAGTTTCATGCTCAGCCTGACAAAACCAGCGTTATCCCCAACAACCCCCCCAAAAAACCCACCCCACAGCGTACGGAAACAGGGCGCAGGTATCAGCCAGGGAGGAGCTGGGAGAGGTTTTACCTTTGGTCAGGGTCCAGTCCACAGCCATCAACATTGCCTTCTCCAGAGGATCTCCCACCAGCGTCCCATCATCCAGCTGCACGAGCGAGTGGCACGTAGCAATCGCCCGGTGGGTTTCTACGGAATGTCAGATACGGGTGTCACCTCCTTCCCATCCCTGCAGCGTGAAAAAAAAACCAAACAGATCACCCATGTGAACAGACCCGTTCCCATTACTTCAGACAAATTCTGGAATTTTTCCCAGCCCCAAATTCCTACTCTAATACGTAAAACAGTGGAGCTTCTCAGGGTGAGATCAAAGCCATGGGAGATCTGGCGCCGTCTCAAGCGCAAACGGTGCCAAAAGCCCGTAAATTCTGCCCGTCCTCCAAAGCAGACTTGATTCGAGCACGATGCTCGAAGCGGAGCCCTGAGCTGACACATTTATGGACCTGTAGAATCCAAGGGATTTGATGTCTCTCTGCTGCAGTGGCCCTCAAGCAGTTCCCTACGGCAGCGGAACGAGAAATCAGGATGCCACTGCACGGAGGAGCCGTGAAGATCTCCGTTACGTAAGAACCTACTCAAGAAGTCCTCCAGGACAACTAAATTCAGGATTCCTGAGCCCTCAGGTCGTTGCCAGAGACCCACAACCCTCTCTTCTTCCAGTTCAATCCACTTCATTCACTCTCTGAATCCCTGATTATCTTTTCCTCACTGGAATGGGATTGTGCAGTGGCCCACCGTACAACATACAAACCCCACCACCCACAAAAACCACCCAGGACCTACCTGAGCCCAGCTACTCCTCTCACGACCAGGTGGTCGCTGGTCAACGTGCCAGTTTTGTCAAAACAGCAAACCTGAACTTTGCCTGCGAAGGGGATGCGGAAGGGGCTCCGTGCAGTACACGTCTGGGAGAGAGCAGAGGGAATTCTGTGAGACAGCAGCTACAGCAAAGCCAGGACAGGATGCTCAGTGGCTCTTATCATGAGACAGGAGCTGTCACATGGTTCTGGAGCAGATCCTCCAGCAACCATCCCTGACATAAGGACACAGAGCTGCTGGAGGCGGGGCCAGAAGAGGCCACTGAGATGATGGGAGGGCTGAGCACCTCTGCTCTGGACACAAGCTGGGAGAGTTGGGGTGTTCATCCTGGAGAAGAGGAGGCTCCAGGGAGACCTTCCAGTGCCTAAAGGGGCTCCAAGAAAGCTGGAGAGCAGCTTGGACACGGGTGTGGAGTGACAGGACACGGGGTGATGGCTTTGAACTGGAAGAGGGGAGATTTCCATGGGATCTGAGGGAGAAATTTCTTCCCTCTGAGGGTGGTGAGGCACTGGGACAGGTTGCCCAGAGAAGCTGTGGCTGCCCCATCCCTGGCAGTGTTCCAGGCCAGGTTGGATGGGGCTTTGGGCAACCTGGTGTAGTGGAGGGTGTCCCTGCCCATGGCAGGGGGGTGGAACTGGATGATCTTTGAGGTCCCTCCCAATCCAAACCACTCCATGATTCTGTGATTCTACGACACTGCAGTAATTTCACTTTCTTTTCCTCACCAAGGTCCCCTCAGCTCCAGACACCACAAATCAGCCTTAATTTTGTTTCTGTGTCCAGCTTTGGTACTTACAGAGCTTGGCCAAGGCGATGAGGGAGGTGTTGACAGCCAGAGAGAGCTCAATGGGAAGTTCAGGGTGGAACAACCGAAGTCAGGATTAACGTACACTCCAGGAAGAGCTTGTACCGGTTCCTGCTGGGATCCTTGGTGCCTGGGCAACGAGACGAGAGACCCGTTCGCCTCCGTGTCCTCCGCCTGCGTGCCCCACCGAACTCGGAGCAGTACCCCAAGGAAGCTCACCTACCTAGGGAGGGCTGCGGGAGGGCAAGAAAAGCATCCAGAATGCAGTGTGGGTCCCTACACTGAAACACCGCGCAGCCCAACCCAGCTATTGTAACTCTCAGAAATTACGTCAACTGTCCTTCCCACAAGCTTTGGGACAAGTCCTGGGTAGAGAAGACCTGGAAGAGGCAAGAAGAAATCTCACCTTCGATCCAGACGTATGCTGCAGCAGCAATGGCAAAGACCAGCAGGAACAGGATGAAAATGAAGGTCTCTAAGTTATTGGCTGTCACTCTCTTCACCCCAAAGAGGATTGTACGAAGCAATTTCCCCTGAGAAGAACAGCCTTCAGTGCAAGAAGCCACCTCTGCATGCAGCAGTTTTTGTTAAAAATATCTATGAAACCCGATTTGCAAATTAATTCTGGTGGTTTGGTGCCTGGAAACAGGGAGCAGCAGCCTAGAGTCACCCCATCGTTCATCGGTCACAAAGAGCCACCAAGCCCGTTGCTACGTCACTTAGGTTGATGGTTTCTCTGAAGCAGTCTGCAATTTTCAACTGGAAAAGCTCATGGTCACATCTGTGGTCTCCACAAACACACTCCAACGCCCTTTCCCAACAATTCATAGAATGGTCAGGGCTGGAAGGGACCTTCAAAGGTCATCTAGTCCACCCCCCTGCAAGGAACAGGGACATCTCCAACTAGATCAGGTTGCTCAGGGCCTCGTCCAACCTGGCCTTGAACGTCTCCAGGGATGGAGCATCCACCACCTCTCTGGGCAACCTGTTCCAGTGTTCTACAACTCTCATGGTAAAAATTTTTTCCTAATATCCAACCTGAATCTACCTCCCTCTATTTTAAACCATTACCCCTTGTCCTATCACAGCTGGCCCTCCTGAACAGCCTCTCCCCATCTTTCTTGTAGGCCCCTTGAGGTACTGGAAGACCGCTAGAAGGTCACCCTGGAGCCTCCTCTTCTCCAGGCTGAACAGCCCCAACTCTTTCAGCCTGTCCTCATAGGAAAGGTGCTCCAGCCCTCTGATCATCTTCGTGGCCCTCCTCTGGCCCCTCTCCAACTGGTCCATGTCCTTCTTACGTTAATTATCACTACAGAAACTGGGACAACCAGGAGGTGCAGCATAGGCAAAGCGCGGCCGGGTCGCAACGGGAACCCTGGCTCGCGACTCCCAGGTTTCCGCACCAACGTGGGATTATTTATTCCTCTTCCAAACAAACAAGTCGCTTTAACGCCCTGATTTATACATTCCCACTGCTGCAATCCCTCGGGATTTCCTGACAGCCAAGTGCTGATGGACACCAGCAACACCACCAGTAAGACAAGAGGTGAGAAGATGCATTCCCATCTTACCTGAGATGTGTTGAAGCCGGTCCTCAGGGCGTACGCCACGCACCCATTATCGACAGCTGGAGCAGGAATGAAGACAGTAGAGCTTAGTGTAAATTTTTGGGAGGCTCATCCCAGGCTGAACACACCTGGAGCTACACCCTCCTCTCATGGAAACAGGGAACAGAGTCATGGAATGGTTAAGGTTGGAAGGGACCTCAAAGATCATCCAGTTCCAACCCCTAAAAAGTTGAAGAGTCAACTTAAAAGTTGAATAAAAACAGAGCATCACAGCGGGGTCATCCATCACAGCAACCCATTAGCGACAGGAGGAGGAGACCAACTCAATGCCACCCTCCGAAAGTGGCACCGGGCTGTCTGAAACCAATCTGCCCCGACACGATCCCTGTGGGGGAACTGGGGCTGGTACCTACGTTTCAGCCCGGTGCTGGCCTTCTGGGGCGGCATGTGCTGCACCACCTTAGTGCCCCCCAATATGATGTGCAGGCGTGGAATCTGTCTGCATGTCCAGGACGTGCTCTGGGTTGAGATCCTCCACAGGCTCCTGCAGGACAAAGTCTGGTCTCAGAATCACAGAATCATGGAACAGGTTGGGTTGGGAGGGACCTCAAGATCATCCAGTTCCACCCCCCTGCCAAGGGCAGGGGACACCCTCCACCACACCAGGTTGCTCCAAGCCCCATCCAACCTGGCCTGGAACACTTGCCAGGGATGGGGCAGCCACAGCTTCTCTGGGCAACCTGTCCCAGTGCCTCACCACCCTCAGAGGGAAGAATTTTCTTCCTTAGATCCCATGGAAATCTCCCTCTTCCAGTTCAAGAGCCATTTTCCCTTGTCCTGGTCACTCCACACCCGTGTCCCAAGCCCCTCTCCAGCTTCCTGGAGCCCCTTAGATACTGGGAGGTGCTGGAAGGGCTCCCCGGAGCCTTCTCTCTTCTCCAGGCTGAACACCCCAACTCTCCCAGCCTGTCTCCAGAGCAGAGGTGCTCCAGCCCTCCCATCATCTCCGTGGCCTCCTCCAGCCCGCTCCAGCAGCTCTGTGTCCTTCTGAGGTTGAGGACCCCAGAGCTGAACGCAGTATTCCAGGGGGGTCTCGGAGAGCAGAGCAGAGGGGCAGAATCCCCCCCCCGACCTGCTGCCCACACTGCTCTGGATGCAGCCCAGGAACACAGGTGGCTTTCTGGGCTGCCAGTGCACGGTGCCAACTCATGGTGAGCTTCTCCTCACCCAACACTCCAAGTTAACTCCAAGTATTATTTTCTCTTCTTATCCCACAAGACGCTCTTGGCTTCACTTCAGCAAAACCAGCCTGAACTGAATCTAGACCTTCACACACCATCCAGCTCCTGGTCGGTGCCGGGTTTAGAGCCTGGCACTTGTGGAAATTCTGGACTAGCTCACCCCTGGCACGCCGAATCCAGCAAGGGAGGCTCTGCAAGCACGACTTTATCGTTCTCAAGTCACCCACTGGCACAAAAAGAAGGAATATTCAGGGTCTGGAGTGCTTTCCACTCGTTCCTCCTCCCACCTCTACCCAGCCGAAGGAATGCAGACTGGGGAATGCGTAGAGGGCGATGCCGTGCCCACGCGACGCGCTCCAGGACCCAAAGGCTGGAGGCTTTGCCAGGCAAGAAGACTTTCCTGTTTCTCAGTTACCAGAGACCATCAATCATGGCCAGGGAGGTGATACCAAACAGACTGGAACCAACACCAAACAGACTGGAGCCAACACCAAACAGACTGGGCCTGCTCGCGCCAGCGTTCACGCACAGGGATTCCCGAACGCCGCAGCGGCCGGAATGTTTTTCCTTTTCCAGGATGTTTCCCAGACCTTCATCTGTGGCACGGACTCTCCCGTCAGCATGGCTTCATCCACAATGCACCCTCCCACGGAGCAGCAGCACGTCGCACGGCACCAGGTTTTCGTGAGGAGACCGGCCTGCAAGGAACAGATGAAAATTGAGGAGCAGCTCCCAGGCAGGAGTGACCAGTTTGGCTGTTTCACAGTTCTCCTGCACTTTGGCTGAGATACAGGAGATTCCCAAAGTTTCAAACCTCCCGTGGGCTGCCAAGCATCCAGCAGCACACACCTGCTCAGCACCGAAAGGGTTTGAAGGACCTGGACCAGGTTGCCCAGAGAAGTTGTGGCTGCCCCATCCCTGGCAGTGTTCCAGGCCAGGTTGGATGGGCCTTGGAGCAACCTGGTGTAGTGGAGGATGTCCCCTGCCCATGGCAGGGGGGTTGGAACTGGATGGTCTTTGAGGTCCCTCCCAACCCAACCCATGTCCATGATTCGAGAAGAGTCCCTGCCCATGGCAGGGGTTGGAACTGGATGATCTTTGAGGTCCCTCCCAACGCAAACCATTCCATGAAGGTTTTTAGGTCTCTGTTGAGATCAGCAGAAGTCTAAAATTAAGTCACTTGGTTCTTGTTGCCATTCAGGTGTCAAGGACTGGCACCACAATCCTGGATAATACCACCTTAAGCAGGAGAGAAGGGTTAAGAGAGAGATCTGCACTTTCCCTTTCCATTTTTGGAAGATATTGTCAGGAAATCCTCATCCTCACCACACTACGCTGAAGAATCTGAGGCTGATTTACTCAGGTATCTACCCTTCTTCAGGGCTTCCAGAAAGTCCAAGAGATCCAGCCCACAGATTAATCTCTGGACTCGTGAATTGTGACGTGTACAAATCACAGAATCACGGAATGGGTTGGGTTGGAAGGGACCTCAAAGATCATCTAGTTCCAACTCCCCTGCCATGGGCAGGGACATCTTATGGAATGGTTTGGGTTGGGAGGGACCTTCCAGACCATCCAGTTCCAAACCCCTTCCATGGGCAGGGACATCTTATGGAATGATGGAATGGTTTGGGTTGGGAGGGACCTTCCAGACCATCCAGTTCCACCGCCCTGCCATGGGCAGGGACACCCTCCACTACACCAGGTTGCTCCAAGCCCCATCCAACCTGGCCTGGAACACTGCCAGGGATGGGGCAGCCACAGCTTCTCTGGGCAACCTGTCCCAGTGCCTCAGCACCCTCAGAGGGAAGAATCCAGCCCTCCCAAAGCACCCGACCAAGACGGTTGGATTTTTACGCCGAGTTCGATTCCGGCGCCATTTGACGCACCGCAAAGAACCTGATTTCAAACGAGTTTTGGTGACAACCCCGGGCGAGTCAGTACCGATAGAAACGATGTCCCCTGGGATAATCTCGTCGCTGGAAATGGGCCGCCACTTGCGGTTTCTGTAAACCTGTAGAATAAAAAAGACAAAAAAAAAAACACTTTGAGAAGCCCTGGACATGCCAGAAGAGGAAAAGAGGAAAAGGGTGGGAGAAAAAGGAACGACAGATCAGCGACATCAACCCCCCTGGGTCCCGTTACCTGGATCATGTAGGGCTTGTTGCCCATTTTCCGAATCTCCGACATGTTCCGCATCTGCTGCTGGACCAGAGACGCCTCGAACGCCACCAGCATGGAGAGGGTGAAAACGCTGTAGTACCAGTATTCATCCAGGCACCACAGACCCACGCAGAAACCTGGGGGAAGGACAGGGAGGTGACTCTGATCTCCCTCACGTAACAAAAGTCATCAATTTCTAGGAATTATTATTATTTATATCTTTTTTTCCTAGGAATCATGATTTTTTTTAACTTGGTGAACGTTTCGCTGCAGCAGAGACTCAGAGGAACTCGTTAGGGAGAAACTGGGTCGCTCTCAGAAATAAAATCAACGTTACGGCGTAAGGACAGCACCTACTCCTGGTTTTAGAAAGCTGCCAGCTGATTTACGGCTCTCCAGCCAGGATTGTAGGGAATGTTCTCATTTTTTAGCAGGAGAAGCATTTCCAGCTGGTTTTTTTTGTTCATTTACCTGAAAGACGAAGAACGGGGCTGTCGCTCTTTCTTTAAAGAGTTCCAAGAACTCCGGCACCACCATCTCCGCCCTGAGAAAGAATTGGATCCTCGTGAACAACTGGATCCTCACCAACAATTGGATCCTCACCAACAATTGGATCCTCACCAACAATTGGATCCTCACCAACAATTGGATCCTCACCAACAATTGGATCCTCATGAACATTCCCAAGTCTCAGCCCAAAAGCCACCCGCAGCCTCCGGTGTCAGACCACGCCATCCTCCCTCTTTTCAATCACTTTAATTCCCTTAATTGGTCCATCCAATTAATTTCCACCTACAGCCAACCCTGGAGAAAACCCTTTGGTCCCACATCGTTCTCTGTCCTTAAATAATTCGAAGGAAGCGCCGGGAGGAGTTGAAATTTGGAAAACAGGATCAGGATTGGGGTTCAACGCCGCTGATCCCGACACGTTCCGGTGGAGAGGTCTACACCTGGAAACTTACTTGTTGGTACCGTATTTCTTCTCGGCCGCTCGGATGTCTTTGTCCTCCTGGTAGCTCGGGCGTTCTGGTAGTAAGCAAGGGGATGTTCCACAGGGAAAGCGACGGGAAGGAACTGCTTCTTGCCATCCAGCGTAGGAGTTTGATTTTTTTGGAATTCAAAGGAAAGGGCCTCCTGCCCGTCCTCACCCTGCGGAGAAGGGGATGAAAACCAACCAACTGACCACACGCCAAAGGCTTCAGAAGGAAAGAAACCTCAACCCTTTACACCTCCGCACGGTTCTGCCACACCAGGAAGCCCGTGTGATCCGACACCACCACCTGGGACTGGTTTTTCTCTAACCATGTCCTTACCCGGTCTCTGTGGAGCGGCACCAGTTCACGGAGCCGTTGTTGGGGGTTGGCACGACTTTAGCCAGCGTGGCTTTCTTAGGACAAGGTTCCTGGAACACAAGGAGAGGCACTTCGCAAGCGGATCACAGACCCAGAGGGATCACGGACCCAGGAGGAATCCCTGCCGGGTCATAGAATCATGGAATGGTTGGGTTGGGAGGGACCTTCCAGATCATCCAGTTCCAACCCCCTGCCATGGGCAGAGACATCTTCTAGGATCATGGAATGGTTTGGGTTGGGAGGGAACTCACAGACCATCCAGTTCCACCCCCTGCCAGGGCAGGGACACCCTCCACTACACCAGGTTGCTCCAAGCCCCATCCAACCTGGCCTGGAACACTGCCAGGGATGGGGCAGCCCCAACACACATTAAAACACACGGCAAAAGCTCTTTGCAGCCGTTGTGAGGATCAAAGACATCCCAGTTATCATGATCCATCTCCAAAATCACAGACTGCCACCAAAGGAAGCACATCCCGTACTTCACTCACAGGTAAGGCACGTCCAGCCACCAGTACAACATGGCTACGACAGTGACCGCAAAAACGCAACCGGCTGGTCCGTCCTCAGAAGGCGGAACGGTCTGCTGCTCTCGGGAAACCCCCCTGGAATGCTGCCTTCAGCTCTGGGGTCCCCAGCGCAAGAAGGACATGGAGCTGCTGGAGCGGGGCCAGAGGAGGCCACGGAGATGATGGGAGGGCTGGAGCACCTCTGCTCTGGAGACAGGCTGAGAGAGTTGGGGCTGTTCAGCCTTGGAGAAGAGAAGGCTCCGGGGAGACCTTCCAGCACCTCCAGTGCCTAAAGGGGCTACAGGAAAGCTGGAGAGGGGCTTTGGACAGGGGTGTGGAGTGACAGGACACGGGGTGATGGCGTTAAACTGGAAGAGGGGAGATTTCCATGGGATCTAAGGAAGAAATTCTTCCCTCTGAGGGTGGTGAGGCACTGGGACAGGTTGCCCAGAGAAGCTGTGGCTGCCCCATCCCTGGCAGTGTTCCAGGCCAGGTTGGATGGGGCTTTGGGCAACCTGGTGCAGTGGAGGGTGTCCCTGCCCATGGCAAGGGGGTTGGAACTGGTTGGTCTTTGAGGTCCCTCCCAACCCAAATCATTGCATGATCTACATCCCAAAGGCACTCACCCCCGCCCTGAACACCCAACCGCCCCCGTGCTGCCCGTGCAGACACAGACACCCCTCTGGGGCCGGGACCTGCTGCCCCCCTCCCTGCCCCACGCCGCCCCAGACCCCCTAAGGGAGAACCGTTCCCGTGCAAAGCCTCTCCCGCGCCCACCGCCCCCTCCGCACCGCGCCGGCCAAGCTGCCCACCTGCTTTGCAAGAAACATCCCCCACATCCCTCCACCACCCCCACATCCCCCTCCCACCCTCCTCCCACCCCCCACATCCCGCCATGCATCCCCCACACCCCCCCCACCCCCACATCACCCCACCACCCCCCCACATCCCCCTATCCTCTTCACACCCCCACACATCCTCCCCCCCCCTCACCCCCCACATTCCCCCATCCTCCTCACACCCCCATCCCCCACCCCCTCCCACCCCCCCCCCCACCCCCTCAGAGACCGGCCGCCCCCACCAGGACCCCCCGCGGCGGCCCCGGCGCTCACCCGCGCGCAGGTGAGGGCGCAGTGAGCGTGCACCGACCACAGCCCCGACACGCCGTCAGCAGGTGGGCGGCAGCGATGGCGGCGAGCGCCAGCAGCGCGGCCTCGGGGGGCGCGGGCCCCGCGCCCGGTACCGGGGCCTCCTCTTCCTCTTCCTCCCCCCCCGCCCACACGCGCGGCCCCCACAGCCAGCCAGGCCGGGTAGAGCCCCGCCACGAAGGGCAGCACGGTGCCGTGGAGCAGCCGCGGCCGCCGGCGGTACAGCGTCACCGACGAGACCAGCTCGTCCGCCGCGCCGGCCGCCGCCATTTTCCGAGCGAGGCCGCAACGGTTTCACTTCCACTTCCGGTAAGGGAGGGGGGAGGCGCATGCGCAGTGAGAAGCGGAGGGGGCTGCGCCACGGCTCGGCGCATGCGCAGAATGCTCGAGCGGCGGCCGCGCATGCGCACAGCGGCCGGGGCGCCCGGTGCGGGAGCGGCGGCGGCGGAATGTGAGCGGCGGGCGGCGGAGGGACCGGAGCGGACCGGCCGCCCCCTCCGCGTTAACTTTGGTGTGTCCCGCAGGCAGGCGGCGCTGGAGGTCACGGCGCGGTACTGCCGCAGCGAGATGGAGGAGTACGGGCGCTGCGTGGCCGCCAGCCGGCTTCGTGGCAGCGCGACTGTCACCGGCAGCGCCTCAGCATGACCCGCTGCGCCGCCGCGCAGTGAGTGCGGGAGGGGCGGGACGGGCCGGGGCTGCTGGGTTGGGTCTGTCCCAGTTGGGTCCGTCCCAGTTGGGTCTGTCCCGGCCGGGTCCGTCCCGGTCGAGTCTGTCCCAGTTGGGTCTGTCCCAGTTGGGTCCGTCCCAGTCGAGTCTGTCCCATTTGGGTCTGTCCCAGTCGAGTCTGTCCCAGTTGGGTCTGTCCAGTCGAGTCTGTCCCAGTCGAGTCTGTCCCAGTCGAGTCTGTCCAGTTGGGTCCGTCCCAGTTGGGTCCGTCCCAGTTGGGTCCGTCCGGTTGGGTCTGTCCAGTTGGGTCAGTCCTGGTCAGATCCATCCTGGTCGGATCCATCCCAGTTGGATTTGTCCTAGTCGGGTCTGTCCTGGTTGGGTCTGTCCCAGTCGGGTCTGTCCCGATTGACTCTGTCCCAGTGGGGCCCGTCCCAGTTGTGCCCATCCCAGTTGTGCCTGTCCCGGTCGAACCCGTCCCGGTTGGGTCTGTCCGATTGACTCTGTCCAGTGGGGACTGTCCCGGTTGTGCCCATCCCAGTTGTGCCTGTCCCGGTCGAACCCGTCCGGTTGGACCCGTCATGGTTGGGTCCAAGTCAGATCTGTCCCAGTTGGATCTGTTCTGGTCGAGCCCATCCCATTTGGGTCTGTCCCAGTTGGGTCTGTCCTGATTGAGTCTGTCCTGGTTGGATCTGTCATGGTTGGGTCCCAGTTGGGTCTGCCCTGGTTGGACCCATCCCAGTTAGGCCTGTCATGGTTGGGTCCCGGTTGGGTCGTCGCAGTTGAGTCTGTCCCAGTTGGGTCTGTCCTGGTTGGGTCCATCCCGGTCGGGTCCGTCCCGGTGGTGCCGTGCGGTTGCCGGGAGCTGAGGCCCGGCGTCGCCTGGCAGCCCGATGGTGCAGCAGATCCGGCAGGACTGCGCGGAGCCGTTCGCCGCCTTCGAGCAGTGCCTGAAGGAGAACGAAGCCGCCGTCCTGAACTGCAGCGACCGCGTCGACGCCTTCCTGCGCTGCGCCGAGCGCGTGAAGCTCTCGGCGTGAGGTGAGCGCCCGGCTGCGGAGCGGGGTCGCTGGAATGCTGCCTTCAGCTCCGGGGGCCCCAGCACAAGAAGGACACGGAGCTGCTGGAGCGGGGCCAGAGGAGGCCATGGAGATGATGGGAGGGCTGGAGCACCTCTGCTCTGGAGACAGGCTGGGAGAGTTGGGGTGTTCAGCCTGGAGAAAGAAGGCTCCGGGGAGACCTTCCAGCACCTCCCAGTGCCTAAAGGGGCTCCAAGAAAGCTGGAGAGGGGCTTTGGACACGGGTGTGGAGTGACAGGACACGGGGTGATGGCTTTGAACTGGAAGAGGGGAGATTTCCATGGGATCTGAGGGAGAAATTCTTCCCTCTGAGGGTGCTGAGGCACTGGGACAGGTTGCCCAGAGAAGCTGTGGTGCCCCATCCCTGGCAGTGTTCCAGGCCAGGTTGGATGGGGCTTGGAGCAACCTGGTGTGGTGGAGGGTGTCCCTGCCCGTGGCAGGGGGGTTGAAACTGGAAGGTCCTTCCAACCCAACCCATTCTGGGATTCCCCTCTACACCTCTCCCCTCCGGAGCCATCCCACTGACAGCTGCTCTCCGTGTCCGCTCGGGAGCTGCTCGTTTAAAGCTGGAGCGGAACGGTGCAGCCTGGAATGCTCATGGACTCATGGACCCACGTCCTGCTCCCACCCGCCCTCCTTCCCTCAGAAAAACACGGAGCACAGCCAGAAAGTTTTTCTAGGCTGAAATTGTGGCAATTCATGGATGTGGAACGTCAGGGGCTGTAGGTGACACGTGTGGCCGTTGACATGAATGCGGCAGGGTCGGTTGTTCGGAGTATCCGGCTGAGCCGGTGCCCGGGGGGGCAAAAAGGTCTGGGATGAAAATAAAAGTCAGGATTTTTGACCAAATCAACCTGGTCATCAGTTTTTTTACCATAATTACGCAGGTTTTGTGGGGTGGGTCAGCTGCAGATGTTGTCAACATCTGTGGAGCAACAGCAGAGTCAATAACGTGTTCCGGAATGCGTAGAAACCACCGGAACGTGGTGATCCCATGGCATAACCGGGGTGCTGGGAGCCCCCCTGACCTTTATTTGTGCTGGTTTTCCCCAGGGATGAAAATCCGTCTTCAGGAGCGGATGGAACGTCGTTCTGGACGCCGGAGCGTAGCTCCCGTGCCGGGGTCCGGTTGGTTTTTTCCGCTCGAAGGACGAAGCGCAGCCCCGCGGCGGGGTCTCGCCTTGGTTCTGCCGGACCCGATCGGGATGTCGGAGCCATCCCGATCCGTCGGCACGGGTGTGCCGGTAACCCCGGGATGTGGCTGCTGAGCTGCCTCTGAAAACTTTGTGAGTGAATCATTCCAAGGGTCTGGAAGCGACACCGTGAGGATCAGGAGCGACCTGCAGGCGTGCTCGAACTCTCAAATCAACCCTTTCCTCTTTTTTCCAGCGTCCGTTCTTCAACAATTCCTTTGATAATAACATAAAAAACACTTTTAAGATCCAAAGCCAGTTCTGGCTTTTCCCACTGGTGCCAGAAGCTGCTCCCTGGGCTGGACTGGTTACAGGGGACGTTTCTTGACTGTAAATGTCCCAGTTTGACTCCCTTGGAAACATCCCGTGCCGCTCCCGGTTTTGGGGGTGCCGTGAGGGGCTGCACCCCGAGCCTTCTGCTGGATTAGAACAGCAGAGGGGTATTCCACCAGCAGGAAAACTGTGGAATTGGGAAAATTATGGGCCAGCGCGACGGAGATCTGCCAGTGCCAGGGGTGGGGGGCACCTCCATCCTTACACGGGGGGGGAGCAAAGGAGCCCGGCTCTAAGAGAGGTTGTTTCTGGGCTGTAATAGTGGGAAAAAAAAAATTAAAAACAATGAAAATAATAGATAGTCCGATGAGGAGTGGATTAAAACCCGGAGCTCGTGATATCCGAGTCTTTCCGTGGAGGGAGGGCTTCGGGGCGCTGCGAGCTGGGATCGCTGGGTCTGGACTGGGGTACTCCAGTAATCAGAATCACTGTTTAATGGTCTGTTTGATTGCTGGTGGTTAAATGGGACTGAGAATCTCTCCAGCTGAAGTGTAAACCTTGGAAAATCCTTTTGGGGTACTCGAGACGAGGTTTGAGGATGGAAAAATGAGCTTCTGCGACCTACTTAGCCCAGAGCAGCTTCAGAGGAACAGGGACTTGGTCTTCCAGGAAAGTTCCAGGGAACCAAATCCCCAAATTTTCCAGGGAGCGGATGCTCCAGTGCCAGGAGAGTCTTTGGCAACAGCTTTGCTGGGAGTCTGAGTTGGTTTTTTTTTTTTGTGAGGGTGAGGGGATGGACTGGGAAACTCAGCTTTGAGCTGGTTCCAGGAATTCCTACCCCCTTTCCTGGGATCCATTAATCCTCACTCATGTTTTCAGCCAAGCGGAAAGCCCAAGCGCATCGCCTCCGAGCCCGCGGTGGCTGGCAAACGCCGCGTGGCATTTGCCAGCCGGCAGAGTTTGGCTCCCGGGGGGGAGAGAGCCGGCAGATTGAAGCGGATCTCTCCGGCTCCTGGCAGATCCCGACTCACAAAGCTGGCACCGGTGCCCATCCCGCAGGGGCGGCCGCGTTCCGGCGGCGATGGGAACGCGGGAAGAATGCCGAGGTCGCGTCTGAAAATTCCTTTTCTTTATCCAGCCCGTGTGTTTGAGGCGTGAAGAGCCCTTTTCTCTCCTGCCAGAGGAGTTGGGACAAAAAGGTGACGGTGGCTTCGCATCAAAGGCGAGTTTGGGGAGCGGGGAAGTGCTCCTGGAAAAGGAGGAGATCCCTATTTTTAGGGATTTTTTGGGATTTGTTTATCCCAGGCAGCACCCCGTTAGGCAGAAGCGTCTGTGGGTGAGCAGGCCGTGTTGAGGACGCCGTCGGACGGGAAGCGAAGGTCCTTCACGTGTTGATGTTGTGCTGAACCATCAACCTGTCAGCAGGAAAAAGCCTTTTCCTGATGTTAAGGCCCCCTCTTCATCCCAGTTGTGCCTCCTCCTCCTCCTCAGGAGCCTGAGCCACTCCGTTATTACATGTCCCATCCCTGGCAGTGTTCCAGGCCAGGATGGATGAGGCTTGGAGCAACCTGGTGCAGTGGAGGGTGTCCCTGCCATGGCAGGGGGTTGGAACTGGATGATCTTTGAGGTCCCTCCCAACCCAACCCATTCTGGAATTCGATGGTCGAGAAGTGCCACACTTGTGTGGGTGTTCTAGTTTGGGGGTTAATTATTGGGAAGGGTCATTATTATTCTCGTCTGCTGACACGGGCTTTGCTGTTCTCTGCTTGGTTCCCATCTCCTCCTCCTGTTTTTCTCCACTTTTCCTGTGTTTTCTCACTTTTCCTGTGTTTTCTCCACTTTTAATTGTTCTCAACTCCTGTTTCAGGCAAATGTGCAGTTGGGTGATACTTAAACAAACTGATGGCTTTTTTTTTTTCTATTTTAACTTACCCACCGTCTCTCTGTGTGCCCTGGAGTCGAGTTGTTTCATGTTCTAACGCCTCTGTTTGCTCAGCTCCGAAATAAATAACACCTACTGGGCCGGTGACTACGAGGGATAATATTAACGCATGCAAGGAGTCCTTGAGGTCCTTAACTGGGAGAAAAGCCAAGGATCATTGGGTTTAGTTAATCCTCTGCTTTGTTTTTCCCCACGTTTCTTCTTGATTTGAGACCTCTCAGAACGTGAAGTTAAGTTGCTCGAACTCTCTTGTGTCACTTTTCCTTTCGAGCGGAACTTTGGAAAACCGAGAAGGTGAATTACACACCGTCTTAGAATGAGGAACTAACAAACCCATCTCTTAATTTCTCATCCAGAAACACTCTCGTTTTACACTCCGCTTCCCTTCCTTAAAGGAGCCATAAATCAGCGCGTTCCTTTGGTGTTCGCCGTCACCGGGGGAGAGATTTAGTGCCGGTGTCAAGTCCGGGTCCGAAACAGGCAACCGCATTCCGTTCACACGCACGTCGCTTGGCTTGGCCGTCGTCCCAGGTGATTTTATTTGAATTATTTTAATTTTTTTTTTTTGAGCCCCTCACGAGCACGAGGGAGTCGGCGCGGGCGGCGGGGCGCGTTCGTTCGTCTCGCGGTCGGTCCGTCGCCTCCGCTCGCTTCTTGTTTATTTTATTTTTTTCCTTTATTTTCACCGTTATTCTCCTGCCTGCGCAGACGAGAGCAGAGACACGTCTGGGTGTCTCAGGGAGCACGGCCATTCCCAAACCCTCCTTTCTCCTCAAGCACCTCCACCTCCCCGCTCGACGAGAGCGGTTGTTCTGCCTCTTGACCGCGCCGAGCCCAAAGCCAAAGCCAAAGGGCGTAGGTGTTGCCCGAAGCAACGTGCTGCAGAGTGACCTTAACCTCTTTCTCCTGTTTTCCTCCCAAATACGCGTTCCCCGAGTCCTGCGGTAGCCACGAGCCTTAATCCCCTGATGCTTTGGGATGGCGTCGATGCCCGTCGCTGCCGAAGGGTCAGGTCCCTTCTGCGTACGTACGTGGAGCTTCTTCTGCCTCTTCCCAGTTAACGTCGCCGACGTCCCCAGTGTCACTACAAGACCTCCAGCCACAAGATAGGGGGTGGGAGTAGGTTGACCTGCGGTCACCAAACCCCAACAACGTGGCTGTTGCTGCTGAAAGCGGCTCCATCCTTTGACGAGAGGAGCAGCAGGACTTGCTTGGCAGGTCCTGGTAGCTTTTGGGCTCCATCAGGAGCGATGTTGGTGTCCACCTTGCTGATTTCTGCTCGGTTCAGGCAGAATCTGGACGCAAAATTGGGCAGCACCTGCCACCTAAGAGGTGGTCCTTTCTTTCCTTGGCTATAGGGTATGAAACTCATCAGTGGCTTCTTGTGCTTGAGCTCCCCGTCACCATCAGGCTCCGTTGCGTGGGCAGCTCCGGGTCTGGCGTAGGTTTCTTCACCGTGTTTATTTATTCACGTTGGGATTTTGAGTTCCTCTTGTGACTACCTGCAAGTTGGCCGACCTCCATCAAGGTACCAACAGCCACTGGCACCAGTTGCTCCTTTGCTCCAGGGTACCTTGTACCTGGGAAAGGGAATGGGTGGGCTCTTCCCCTGAGGAACCCAAGCCAACCTTGGTGGGACCAGCAGGAGCTGGCGATTCGTTTGACCGTGCCAAGGCAAAGCTTCAGATTTCCACTTACAGTTTGCTTTTTTTTTTTTATTATTTTCAAACGTACATGCAAAAAAAAAAAAACTCCAAAAAACCCCAAACCATCGCACATCACAGCACTAGATCACAAGGAAGAGAGAGGGTGGGCTTGCAGCGGGTGAAGCCGGCTCTGGAATTTGGGAGAAACATCAATTTGCACATAGTTACATGCTCTTAAAACTTAAATCTAGACTGAGACCATCTCTAGTGCAAGAGCCTCTAAAAGTAGCACGTAGCTCCAGGAGTTTTTCGGTTTCGTTTTCTCGGGGGAAGGTGGATGACCACCCGGCAAAGGTGGAAGTCACCCAACTGCAGCAGGTTGGTCTAGAACTCATCTATTTGGGCAAACGTAGGTCATAAATAGCCATTTCTGCGAAAGGCTCTCCCTTCCCTCCTGAAAAGAAACATCAAAGTGTCTGAAAACCGACCACGACCACCCTGGGGGAGGGATGGGGTCTGGTACCGAGAGCAAAGACAAGTCCAGTTACGGAACCGGGCGCCGTAAACGCAACGGGACGCGACGGCGCGTCGGCACGCGTCGCGTTGGCACGGCTTGGTCAAGGGCGACGCGGCGGTGGGGTGGTCTTTGTAGGGGCTGGGGTCCTGTTACGCGTCGTTCTCTGCGTCTGTTCTCTTGAAGGAGTCAAGGTGGAAAAAGTCCTGACAATGAGCAAAATGCGTCGGGACCACGTCTCCTTTCATCCCCAAATCCAGGATTATTTAGTCCCTGGGAATCTTCCTCTGTAACTGCAGCCAAGAAAAATTTAACCTTTTCTTTTCTTTGCCGTTCGAGAGGCTGTGAACCTTTAAAATCGGACCCACAAGCCCGTGGAGGCTTAGAAGCAAAAGCTCACGCAGAGGAAACATCCACCAGCCCAGGTCTCTGGGTAGACTCACAGCTCTGGAGATCCAAAATTTAAAAATAAGTCGGTATTTTGGTTTGGAGTCGTTCAGTTCAAATAGACGGGGGAAGGTTGGCTCTGGAGGACCGTGTTCCTTCCAGGCTCGTGGGAAAACCTGACCTTTCCAGGAATACCACCCATCCTTCACGTCTAGAAAGAAGGAAAGCCCAGACTTGGGTCCTCAGCAGGAGAATAAAGACTTTCCCGTTGGTTGTAATCAAGGCTTCCGTTGGCTGCTCTCTCTTTCTTGCCCTTTCTGTGGGTACACCGTGGTGGTGCCCACCCCGCCTGACCGGTGGCACCACGATGGGTAGAGAAAATGGATTATTCCTTTCTCTCCTCGTGGAGATGTGCTTTTCTCTTGGCCGAGTCCTGACCTTGCCCTCGAACGTGGCCTCTTGGACTGAAGTGACTCGGCAGGGACGTGTTATGGGTCAACACCATCCAACTTCTTTCTCCCGTTGGTCGTTGGGGGAAGGGAGTGCTGGGATGCCTTGAGTGAACTGGGAGCGGAGTCAAGGTGGGAAATCCAGCTGCAGACAGACCTACGGAGGAAGGGCTTTCCAGCAGGGATGTTTTTGCCAGTAAAAGCTGTTTAAAAAAAGAAGCAAACAGAAATGGGGGTGGCTGGTAGGTGGGATTTCGGGAGAATAAGTCTTTGTTCTGTCCGTACCGGGAGTAAAAGTGCCCGTTAGAGACAGACGGACATAAAGGTGATAGAGGACACCCCGTGGCAGCCTTGAAACACGACGGTGGACAAATATTCTGTTGTTTCTTGAAGCGGGTACCCGAGCATGGCCCTTCCACCAGGGGCCAGACCACCGCGCGTTTCCGAAATGTCAAACTTTAACCAAACTGCTGTGGTCCGGCTGATCGACGACCGGTAGGAAGTCTCTGGAGCAGCAGTGGAACCCTGTAGAGGTGCCTCAGGACCTTGGATTTTACGTTGAGAATCAACCTTGTCCCGTGAAGGTTGATTCATGCCAGGGGCAGGACCACCTTCCACTACACCAGGTTGCTCAAGGTCTTCATCTTCCCGTGAAGATGCATCTGGGTTGGGAAACGAAGCCGAACGGCACGACGAGCAGCTCGGGTGCAACCAAGACTTTAAATAAACGGATTCTTGTGGGAAGGGCACCTCCTGCTTCTAGAGGCAGCTCTGGTTGGCTCGGCCAGTCTTTGTTTGCAGGACATCATGCTCAAAAGCTTAAACACTGGACGAACCGCTAAAGTTACAGCTAAACGACATCATACCATCGACCTACTGGTGGCTAGAAAAAAGGAGAGGCGCGATCCAAAGTCCTTCAGGTCTACAGGAATTAGTTCTCATACTCATGGTGGACCTCGTTGCCTCCTCCGTTGTGCAGCGCTCAAGGAATGTCTCTGAAGGTCTCAGTCTCGTTCTTCTTCTCCCTCCCCCTCGTTCCGAATTTGAAGCAGCATCCATCCGAGAGCTTGCGAAGAGCCGGGAGCTTTTCCATGGTCAGGATGTGAAGTAGGAGCTCTGCATGGAGTAGAGTCGGTCAATGGGGTTGCCCACGCGGGCTTGGAGGAGGTTGGCTTCAGCGGTTGACAGCAGGCAGTCTCCCAGGTGGCTGATGCTGTCGCTGTCCATGTCGTGAAAAACTCCTTCCGAGTCTAGAAGAGGAAGGAAAGGGAAAGGAGTGTGAACGTGGCGTTGACGTGTCCCGTGGGGAGCTGCAGCACAGGTGACAGCAGGGCCACGTTTCACCACGCTCACCCTCAGCAGCTATGAGGTGAGCCCCACACATGGGACCAGCTTTAGGCATAACCCTGTCCTCCCTCACCCGAAATCGCGCTGGGTGGGGTAAGACCCCCGACCCCGCTCCCGGCCCCCGGCAGAGCTCGCTCTGAGGCTCTGGCCTCACCAAACCCGGGAGACCAGGTTTGGTGAGAGACCAAACCAGACCTATCTGCGGTCACAGCAGAGTTGGTTTTTCATGACTTGGACCACTACGGACAGCTTCGATGTAGAGACGGGCGATCTCCACACCGTTCTCCTACCGTAGGGATGCAGATGGTCTCCGGGCAGCTGGGGCGGCGTCAGCCCTTGTCTGTACAAGTCTGTGCTGTAGCCGTTCTGATCCAGGGGCAGAAGCTGCTGCTGGGGGATCCTGGGTAGGGAACCATCAGCCCATCCAGCCGTGAACGCTCGCGCCGTCTAAAGACACAACCAGTGGCAGAGCTCCGTCGCGATAACGTTATTCACGTCGCTGCGGCAGTATTTGGTGGTCTAACTCTGGACCGGCACTGCACGGTACTGGGCTCGGTGCATAGGCCAGGTTGGATGAGGCTTTGAGCAACCTGGTGTAGTGGAAGGTGTCCCTGCCATGGCAGGGGGGTTGGAACGAGATGATCTTGAGGGTCCCTTCCAATCCAAATCGTTCCAGGATTCATAGAATCCTAGAATGGTTTGGGTTGGAAGGGACCTCAAAGATCATCTAGTTCCAACTAGATGGTCCTAGTCCCTGCCCATGGCAGGGGGTTGGAACAAGATGGTCTGAAGGTCCCTTCCAACCCAAACCATTCTAGGACTCTATAAGATCCCTGGCCATGGCAGAGGGTTGGAACGCGATGGTCTTGAAGGTCCCTTCTAACCCAAACCATTCTAAGACGCTATAAAATGTCCCTGTCCATGACAGGAGGGTTAGAACTAGATTATCTTGACGTTCCCTTCCAACCCAAACCATTCTAGGATTCTATGATACGTGCAACAGAAACCACCCCCCGTTATTCTCTCTCGGATACATCTGAGTTGACCCCCTCCATCCCAGCCCGGAGCTGTCACTGCGCTCAGCAGCTCCTCACCTTCGCTGTCGTCGTTGCTCTGCCTGCTGCTGCGACCGGTCCCTCTCCCAGTCCCTAAGCGAGGGTTGCCCAGCTGGTCTTGCTCCTGCTGCTGCTGCTGCTGCTGTTGTTGCCTGCGAGCGATCTTCTTCATCTGCAAGGAGATGGAGACCCCGGGTTTGAGGTTCTGGCTGAGAAAGGAGGGGAGTGGGTTGCCTTCAACACAGCAGCGGGCCACTGCCACCGCTTTTCGCAGAGACTGAGCGTTGCCGTGATATAACGGCATCTGCGTGCGCTGGCAGCCCAGAAAGCCAACGGTGCCCTGGGCTGCACCCAAACAGCGTGGGCAGCAGGGCGAGGGGGGGATTCTGCCCCTCTGAGACCCCCCTGCAGTGCCGCCTTCAGCTCCGGGGGCCCCAGCAGCAGAAGGACATGGAGCTGCTGGAGCGGGCCAGAGGCCACGGAGATGATGGGAGGGCTGGAGCACCTCTGCTCTGGAGACAGGCTGGGAGAGTTGGGGTGTTCAGCCTGGAGAAGAACTCCGGGGAGACCTTCCAGCACCTCCCAGTGCCTAAAGGGGCTCCAGAAAAGCTGGAGAGGGGCTTTGGACACGAATGTGGAGTGACAGGACACGGGGTGATGGCTTTGAACTGGAAGAGGGAGATTTCCATGGGATCTGAGGAAGAAATTCTTCCCTCTGAGGGTGGGGAGGCACTGGGACAGGTTGCCCAGAGAAGCTGTGGCTGCCCCATCCCTGGCAGTGTTCCAGGCCAGGTTGGATGGGGCTTGGAGCAACCTGGTGTAGTGGAGGGTGTCCCTGCCCATGGCAGGGGGGTTGGAACTGGATGATCTTTGAGGTCCCTTCCAACCCAACCCATTCTGGGATTCGGTGATTCTGTGTATCAGATCTTCCCTTCTTCTAACCATTTTGTCTTTTTCTAACCTCTTCTCCGTTTCCTTTCGATGGAACGGTGCCTGGGAGATCCCTCCGGCATTGCACAACACGGGAACCGTCACTCACCTTGGCTCTTTGGTTCTGGAACCAGACTTGTACCACCCGCACGGTCAAGCCCGTCTCGGCTGCCAGGGTCTCTCTTACCTGTCCAAAAACCCGGAGAACTCCATCAGAACTTAAGTTGCACTTAAAAGGATCCAAGCCAGCAGTGCCGAGCGGCCTCCGTGTACCTTCCGGCACGGTTTGGAGGAAACCTCGAAGGAGGCTTTGAACGCCCGGCGCTGCTGGGTGGTCAGGATGGTGCGGGGACGCTTGGAACGCTTGTGGTCTTTGTTCTCCTCGCTGCCTTTGCCGTGCGAGTGGCCACCGTCTTCGTCCTCGCTTTTCACTGCAATGGAAGATGGGTAGTGGTGATTGGTACTTTCTGGGTCATCTCCAGGGTCAAGGATTCAGAGAAACCCAAGAGTTTGGCACCTTCCAAGGTGCGATTTAAGCCAAAGGGTGGAACGAACCCGGCAAAGCTCACGGCGAATGCCGTCAAATCCAGGACAGAGCTGATGGGCCACCCACCCTGACCCCGTGTCATCCATTCTGTCACATCTCAGAGACACCCCCCAAACCCCTCCAGATCAACCGAGTAGATCTCAGCAGCCTGGTACCCCCTTGGCTGCCTATCACCAAGGGGAGAAGATCCTACAACCCCCACCTACCTACATCTCCTCCACTGAAGTTTCCTGATAGTTACGTAGGGACCTGGTGGTACCTGCCCTCTACAAGGTTCACCCTGGTTCCCCACCGCTCAAGCACCGCTCCAGCCCCCGGTCCCTCACCGGACTCGGTGGGTGCGGGCGATAGCGCTCAGCATCTCTTCTCCTTCTCGTAGTCGCTGCGGACACAGCAGCTGCTGCCCCTCTTTGAGCACAAACTCGTCCCCCCGCTGCAGGCGCCGCTCGCACTCGCAGCAGTAGAAGCAGTGAACGTGGTAGACGTTCTCCAGCACCCGCATGATGAGCTCGGAGGGGGCGATGGCCTTCAAGCAGCTGCTGCACTTGGTCTGGAACAGCCTGCGAAGGAAGGTCCTGGTGGTTTAGACAACTTGGGCAGGAAGGCAATGAGGGTGGTGAAACACTTGGAACAGGTTGCCTGGAGAAGTTGTGGCTGCCCATCCCTCGAGTTGTTCAAGGCCAGGTTGGATGGGGCTTGGAGCAACCTGGTGTAGTGGAGGGTGTCCCTGCCCGTGGCTGGGGTTTGGAATTAGATGCTCTTGAAGGTCCCTTCCAACCCAAACCATTCTGGGATTCTATAAGATGTCCCTGCCCATGGCAGAGGGTTTGGAACGAGATGCTCTTGAAGGTCCCTTCCACCCAACCATTCTAGGATTCTATGAAGCTCAGCCCTGGGTTGAGGCTCAGGAAGCCAAGAGAAGAAGGGGTTGGATGTTTGGGAACTGTGCTAGCACATCCCAGCAAGAAACATACATCCCAACTGGGCTTTGGGACTTTCTGACCTTCCAGGAAGGAACATGAACTTGCTTGTCCAAGAGGACAGAGCTCTGTGTCCCCTCTTCCTCTCCGGGACTGTTCACTGCCCGGCTTTGGTGAGGTTGCTCGTAGCGAGAGGACTTTGTGGACCCCTCCAGGACCATCCCCAGGCCCGGAGCAGCCCCGTGGGAGGCTGTTTGTGCCCCACGCCGTGTCCAAAGAGAAAACAACAACTGCTGAGCGCCCGGCGTACGGAGCAGATGGTTCTGATGAAGTAATTGGGATCCAAACAAATGGGAGCGGCGGTGGCTGCCGGCTGACAGCTTCTATTTAGCCACTTGACAAGGAGAGTAATAAAATAGGGATTAATAGGGCTGTTGTTTAAACACACAGGATCTTCCCCACCAGCAGGGAACTCATAAACTGGGATTGAGAACAAGACTGGGTTAATCCTCCTGGCAAACTCTGTGGAGCAGGATGAAGAGGCTTACAGGGGTGGGCTCAATCCCTTCCAAATACCACCGTGCATTTGCGCTGGCGCGGTGGCTCTCGGCTGAAGGGTCTGGGACATTCCAACTGGAATGGTGTGGGATTTCTCTCTCCTTCCTCCCCCCCCCCTTCCCTCTTTGTCTTCCGGTAAGTCGCGCTCGAAAAACAATCGTTGAGTTTGAGTTGGAAGAGTTGGGAGTAACGAGCGACTTCTCATGGTCTTACAAAGGAGCAAACCCGGGAGCGTGTTCCAGGCACGAGCCCAATCCAAATCTGGGCCGAATCCAAACCTGTCCCCAATCGTCCTGCTGTTCCAGCAGAAGTGAAAGAGTAAAAAGAACAAAAAAAGACCCGACGATAGAGCGGATCCGCGATGGCGGCTGTCTGGGATCGGTCAGGAACGTGTGGCCTGTTGCTAAACATTAAGTCGTCAATGTTCCTGGACTTGAAGCCCAGATGGAAGGTAATGGTGATGTAGCTCAGTGCAACCTGGAGAACCTCGCCCGGGATTCCCACCTCAAGCCCGTTCACTGGGGGTAGCGAAGGCACCAGTCGCGGTCTGGAGACTCCAAGCAAAGGAGATCTGCCGTACCCGTTTGGAAAAGGTTCCAGACACTAACTAGCTCCTCATTCCTTATTTCCAGTTCAAATCTTATTCCGTGCCCAGCAACTAGACTTTGTCATGTCTTTATCTTCTCAAAAACCACTTACAAGCAGTTAACACCAATTTGGGCCATCAAACTGTTCTTCTTCCCAGGTTTCTGTCCCTTGTCCGTCAAACGACGGGTTTCAAAGTGAATCCTGACTTTCCTTGCACCTCAGACCCCAAAGAAGGATCTGCCTGCCTTCGTTGGATGCTGCCGTGTAGCTGAGTCTAGTGACACAAGTGTCATTGACTTTAGACGAGCTCCAAGCTCCCGTTGAGTCCTACCAGAATCTTTCAGAGATGGGTCTACTCCTCCAACACACCCTGGCCAAGCTGGCTCAGCCCCGAATCCAGGCGACAGACACCTTAAGAACATAGTTGTAGAACACTGGAACAGGTTGCCCAGAGAGGTGGTGGATGCTCCATCCCTGGAGACTTCAAGGCCAGGTTGGATGAGGTCCTGAGCAACCTGATCTAGTTGGAGATATCCCTGTTCCTTGCAGGGGGGTTGGACTAGATGACCTTTGAAGGTCCCTTCCAGCCCTAACCATTCTATGATTATTCTATGATAGACCTGACAAAGAAAAGCTTCACATCAACACCCCGACCTGTCCCCAAGTAGGATCGTTTAGGAGAACACCGACGGAAAACTCCCTGTCTTGTTTCACACTTGTGTTTTCTGAATTATTTTTATCCATGGAGATATGGAACATTCCCAGATTTTTTTTTTCCTATTTCTAGTCTTGATCATCACGCTGGTTGCTTGAGGAAAACATCTGGAATATCGTTTAGCCAAGGTAGGGAGGGGAAAACTTTGAGCATGACGTTCTCCTACCGCAGGAAGGGACGGAGCAGAACGAGGAAACGCGGAAACAAACGTCGGAGCCGGGAAAGGAGACCACGCCGATTCCTCCCGCTGCCGTCGGCACGAGGCAATTAGCGAGCCATATTTGAAGATGCCATCGTGTGCCAGATTTCCATGGAAAAATGGAATTTTTTGGCCTTGGGTGAGGGAAGCGTGGTGTAACTCCAGAACACTTTTTGGCCCGCGCTCTCCTCTCCCAGCTAAGCCCCGGAAACAAATCCGCTCCGCGTTGTCCTAATTGAAGAAAACATTCAGCGAGCGGCTCATAAACACGGGTCAGCTCGAATTACACGAAATTAAAATTCTCAGCCCCTCCAACACCAGGAATTCCTAAAGAGGCTGGTTTTAATATTGCCTGAATCCGTTTAAGTCGAGGTAATATTGTTTGGGTTGCCATAGGAACGAAAGAGCATCTCCGTCGCTGGCGGTGGGGTACAAGGAGGCTCGGCAGGTTGCGCTGCCGACCCGGCTACGCGACGTCGGGAAGCGGCTGCCGGCGGAAACTCCCTGAGGGACGGCCCGGAAAATAAGCGTGTTCCCAAGTTCCCGAAAAGTTGTGTTTCGGAAGAGCGGCGACGCGAGCGAGATCTCCGCACGCTCCCGGAGAAGAGAAGAGCCTCGGCGGCAGCAGGACCATCTACATCCTACTTCTTTTGGGAAGACCCTTAGGTGATCTTGAAGGTCTCTTCCACGGAGGCCACGGAGATGATGGGAGGGCTGGAGCACCTCTGCTCTGGAGACAGACTGGGAGAGTTGGGGTGTTCAGCCTGGAGAAGAGAAGGCTCTGGAGAGACCTTCCAGCACCTCCCAGTACCTAAAGGGGCTCCAAGAAAGCTGGAGAGGGGCTTTGGACCGGTGTGGAGTGACAGGACACGGGGTGATGGCTTTGAACTGGAAGAGGGGAGATTTCCATGGGATCTGAGGAGAAATTCTTCCCTCTGAGGGTGGGGAGGCAAGGGAACAGGTTGCCCAGAGAAGCTGTGGCTGCCCCACCACTGGAAGCGTCCAAGGCCAGGTTGGATGGGCTTGGAGCAACCTGGTGTAGTGGAGTGTCCCTGCCCATGGCAGGGGGGTTGGAACTGGATGGTCTTGAAGGTCCCTCCCAACCCAAATCATTCTAAGATTTGTGATTCTGTCATCCTCTATGAAAACAATTCCATTATTTGAGTCCCCCACCCAACCTACAGCTTCACTGCCTCTTTTTCACCATCAACAATTTTCTTTTAACAACATTCAGTAAACTTTTAAAGCACGGAGCAGCGGGAAGAGGAACCGCAGCCAAGTGCCTGGCTCCGGCACGCACGCCGCCGAGGACCTCTGAGATCTTCCTATATCTTCTCAGACATTTCACGCTCTTAATTTCTCAGACTTCAGTCCTGGTAGAACACCCCAACCCCTAATTCTCCGTTAATCCTTAACGAGCATCCCCTCTGGCAGCTCCGGGCACCGCTTGCTCTGCCGATGGCTCCGGAGGAGAAGCGTCAGCCCAACTCCGAGCTCTCCGGATGGGGATGAGCTGAGCAGTGGGTTATTCAAGAACCTCCCTGACCTGCTGTGCTACAGAGAAGACGTTGACCCGGCCTGGGAAGGGTAATTCGAGGCGTACGATTGTCTCATGGGATTAAAAGGTGTTAATGAAGCCGGGAGGCCGGCGCTTGGTGGAACGGGCTTATTTGATGAGGGTTTAGTCAAAATGAAGCAGTCCAGGCTTAAGCGAGGTCTGTTTACTCAACCCTGAGCTGCCAAATCCGTTGTAGCCGTCTGAAATATTGAAGTGGAACTCGCAAAGCCTCCTTCCAGGTTTCGGGCCGACGGGGAAGGGGACACACAAGGGAACCGAGGGGGCAGCGGCGGCACAATATGCTCTTTCATTCCATTCATCGACTCAAAGCAGCACCAGGGGATTAGAGGGGGGGAAAAAAGTTTCCTTCTGCTTCATTGCTGACTTCTTCCAGCAATGTTTGGGTCAGAAGGAGGAGGAGAGTTTGGGGGCAACTGGTTACCTTTGCTCTCCGTTCCCTTCAAAGCTCTTTGTGGGTTGGGTGGATGGATTTACCCCCAGAAAGGAACTTTGTAATTGTGGAATGATCGAATCGTGCCTGTCTCATCCAAAATAGCCAAGACTCCGACGTGCTCAAACCTCTAAACGTGAGCGTGGACACCAGAAAAGAAGTCATCTTCCAAAGTCAAAGCTGACCAAAGCCACCTGCCCATGAGATGCGGAAAAAAAACGAATTTAAAGTATCAAGTGTCGATCATCTCATGTCAATGTCTCACTAAAAGGCAAGAGGAGGGGGGTAGGAGTTGGAGAAGAGCCACCATCGCGCTATCGCTCTTGCGTCTTCGCAAGCGGGAATGACCCGACCTTCTCTATCCATCGCTGGAAACAGAAGGATGAGGGCAGCACCGCCGTTGCGTAGAACAGAAGGATTTTGGGATGAGGCACACAGCAAAGGGACCTCCTTGGAGTTTTACATCTCACATTTAACGTCATTGCGCTCGGTTATAGAAATGAACCAAAAAAACTTGCGTCTGGGAAGCGTGGTCCTCCTTGACCGGACCCTGTAGCCACCTTTGGTGTCCACCCAGAAGGTAAGAGATGTCACCAGCTCTGCTCCCTTCTGCTGACATCAACCACAAAAAAAAAACCCCGACGACCAACAACAACAACAACAAACAACAACAACCCGCCGCCGCCCCGAGAACCTCAACCACAACCAAACCCAGAAGAACGAGACGCCGCCAAAAAGGTTCCCGAAGCCGGAGAGATTCATAAATATTAAAGTGACACGAGTGAAGCGCTGCCGAAAGATTTAATACGCGCGCCGCGCCGTCCCTCAAGGGGTTAAACCCCCCGCCGCGAGGATATTGCTGCCAGCGCGGTGGCACGGAGCCATCACCATATAATCTGATGAACTCTTTTATTAAATTTCACAGGCCTGTCTTCTTTATTAAAATCTCCCAGAATTCATAGGGCGTCTGTCATATCGCTGCCGAATGCTAACAGAAAAATGGGGGGTTATTTTTTAAAAAAATTTTTTTTTCCCCCTCTTCCTCCTCCCTCCGCCTTTTTTCCTCCCGGCGGTGCCGGGGAGGGTCGCGGTGAGCATCCCGGTTGGGTGAAGGAGAGGTGGGATGGATGGTGCTACCAGCTGAAGTTGAGTGGGAGGGGGGGCTGTGTGCCTTCGCCAGCACCTGCAACCCCCCCCACCCCGACACCATCTCCCTTCGTGCCCCACCAGCCGCTCGTGGCAGACGGAGCTCGGCGGTGGGGGAGAACGGGTCCCAAAAATGAGATTTACCTGTCGCTGTACCTGCAGGTGTTTTCTTTCGTAGAGTCCCAGAATGGGTTGGGTTGGAAGGGACCTTCAAGACTCATTCCAACCCCCCTGCCACGGGCAGGGACACCCCCACTACACCAGGTTGCCCAAAGCCCCATCCAACCTGGCCTGGAACACTGCCAGGGATGGGGCAGCCACAGCTTCTCTGGGCAACCTGTCCCAGTGCCTCCCCACCCTCAGAGGGAAGAATTTCTCCCTCAGATCCCATGGAAATCTCCCCTCTTCCAGTTCAAAGCCATCACCCCGTGTCCTGTCACTCCACACCCGTGTCCAAAGCCCCTCTCCAGCTTTCTTGGAGCCCCTTTAGGCACTGGGAGGTGCTGGAAGGTCTCCCCGGAGCCTTCTCTTCTCCAGGCTGAACACCCCAACTCTCCCAGCCTGTCTCCATACAGAGGTGCTCCAGCCCTCCCATCATCTCCGTGGCCTCCTCAGCCCCCCAGCAGCTTCATGTCCTTCTGCTGCTGGGGCCCCAGAGCTGAAGGCGGCACTGCAGGGGGGTCTCAGAGGGGCAGAATCCCCCCCTCGCCCTGCTGCCCACGCTGTTTGGGTGCAGCCCAGGGCACCGTTGGCTTCTGGGCTGCCAGCGCACGGTGCCGGCTCCTGTTGGGCTTCTCCTCACCCAACACCCACAACTCCTTCATTTGAGCTGCTGACACCAAGGGTGTTTCCAACCCTCCTGCCATGGGCAGGGACATCTTATGGAATCCCAGAATGGTTTGGGTTGGGAGGGACCTCAAAGATCATCCAGTTCCAACCCCCTGCCATGGGCAGGGACACCCTCCACTACACCAGGTTGCTCCAAGCCTCATCCAACCTGGCCTGGAACACTGCCAGGGATGGGGCAGCCACAGAGGGAAGAATTTCCTCCTTAGATCTAACCTAAATTTCCTTTTCCAATGATTTCTCTTCCACGTGCCGGGAGCTGGTGGAGCACCTCGACGAGCTGCCCCACTTTTGGACTCAATCAGCTCTTACCCTGCGATGAGCTCTTAGGAAGCTCCAATCACCTGGTCCAAAAATCCCAAAACCTGGAACCACATCTTTTATTTTGGACCTTTTTGAGGAAAACCAAACTTTTGTGTCCCGCGGCACCGAGCCGGCACCGAGCTCCACCCTGGGAAGGGAACCATCAGCTCCTTTCTCTCTCCTCTTGTTTTTTTTTTCCCCCAAAAAGCTCTCTCCGGGTTTGCTGGTCGAAAAGTGGGGAGTTATCAATTCCTATTGATTTTGTCCTGCCTTATTGCACCGCTCCGGCAAAACCTCGGCGTCTCCATTAGTATGCCGGGCAGGAGAAGGTTTCCGTGCGGAGTAGCTAAGGGTGATATTACCCACCCAGATAGTATCCCAACTCAATATCCTGTTCTCCTTTTCTCATATCCTGTTTGCAGGTCTGAATGCCGGCGTTGTCACGGCGAGAATGGGGAAGGGGAGATGGGGGGGGGGGGATGGATGGAAGGGGAGAGGGGAGGGCTGGTGGGGGACGCGAGGGGGAGGGAGGTAGAAGGGCTGCAGACACTTTTATTACAGATTTAATAATGACAAAGGAACATCATTAAACATTCATTAGAATTATTTAATTAAATTTTACTTTGGAGGGGAGCGGGGTGGGGAACGGGGTGGGGGAGAGATTAGATATGATGTAAAAAGCGATATTGATTGGGAAAAGGACAAGCTTGGGAGATGCAGTTGGAATTAAACTCTCTTCTCTCTGAGAGGAGGAACGGGGGCACGGGGGGGACCATCCGTGGGGCAACGTCCAGCTCTGTCCCACCCCGACAACCGGAGCCAACGTCCCCGGCAAAACCCCGCCGGTACCTCCGAAGGGTTTCGGGCTCTGAGTTGGGCGTCTCCGGTTGAGAAGCCGGAGATGAAGCCATCAGCAATTAAAAAATATGGTCCCTCTCCATGCCCTGGGAGGTTTTTTGGATCCCTTTGGCGTATCCTCTCTCCCCTTTGTAAACTGGGAATAAAGAGCATCCCTCACCGCAAGGGCTGAGAACTAACTCTCCTTTAAAGTCCTTTAAAGCAGAAAAAAACCCAACAATGCTCCTACAAAAGAGCCCAAGGGATGGCCAGGATGATATTCCAGTAAAAAACTAAGCCTGCCTGAAGGATGGAGATCCATAACAGCGACCTCAGGAAAAAAATACTGAGCGTAAAGTCGCCCTAACGACTACGGAGAGCGCGGCGGCGGCTGGACCCCTCCGTGCGGCCGCTCTTACGGCAGATCCCAGTTCAGCCGTGAAAATCGGAAGAGATTGGATTTTTCCAACTGGGAAAGCCGTTGACCCTGTCCCATAGCAAGGACCCACCTGTTTCAACTCAAAAATCCGCCTGATTTAACAGCGGGGGCGATCGCCGCGTACGGATCGGTGACGGAGAGCGTCGGAATAAAGATAACGCATTTAAAAGCATATTGGTAATTAAATTTGTGCTTTTTAATTTTTTTTTTGGTCCCAGACCGTTGTTTTTTTCCAGCTTCACTTTTCCCCCCGACACCAGTGAAACCACATCCAGGGATGGAGAAGGGGATTCGGGTCAGTGCTGGTGGACTCCGATATTAACCGCGGCGAGACCCCGATAACGGCGGGAGCGGCCGCCGCCGCGCGAAGCCGCCACCGAGATAGTTGGGATAAACTGTAATTAAGCACATTTAAGCTTAATTGCTTTAAGGGGGACGTGAGAGCCGGAGGCAAATTATGGATCGGGCTTGGAATTCGATTTGTGCAAGAGCCCAGGAAAGATGGGGCCACGTTGTGCAGCAGTTTTAGCAACGTGGGAGACGTGGAGCTCCCGGGGGTCTAGAGATGGGTGAGATGAAAGAGCAGAGGGAAAGGGAGGGAGGATGGGAAAGCAGGTAGGAAAATATCTTGGGAGAAACGAGGGAGAAAAAGCGATTTAACCCCTTGCAGCGAAGGGAGGATGGGTTGGGGGGGTTCTTGTTTTCAGGGTGTCTCCAATATCATTCATCCAACTGTCACCTTTGTTTCTTTAGTGTCTGATTGCACGGAGACTTCTCAAAGAAGGATATCACAAAATCCTGGAATGGTTGGGTTGGAAAGGACCTTCAAGATCATCTCATTCCAACCTCTGCCATGGGAGGGATGTCTTGTAGAATCCCAGAATGGTTGGGTTGGAAGGGACCTCCAAGACCATCTAGTTCCAACCCCCCTGCCATGGGCAGGGACACCCTCCACACACCAGGTTGCTCCAGGCCCCATCCAACCTGGCCTGGAACACTGCCAGGGATGGGGCAGCCACAGCTCTTTGGGCAACCTGTCCCAGTGCCTCCCCACCAATTTATTCCTTAGATCTAATCTAAGAAAGGAACATAGAGGATGAGTTTTATATATTCTATATTCTTCCTTATATATTCTCTATATATTTTTCTATATATTCCTTATATAAGAATATATTCCTTATCCCTGTAAATACTTTCTAGTGGATCTTCTCTAAGCCACTGCTGATTATAAGAGAGAAGAAGAGGGTCCAGGCTGCCCTTGCCATGCTCCAGAAACCCCCTAGCCTGGGGAAATATTGGGTTTTTTAAGAATTAAGCAGTTCAGGGCTCTCCTTCGCCCGTCAGGATGCTCGTGCCGGGTGGGAAGAGCTCCTGCCTGCCCGCCTGCCCGCTCCTTCCCTGGCACTGCTGGAAAAGGCGTCTCAGGATTTATTTCTGGCACCGTCGCCTTCGTGGCTGCCCTCTGGTGGTCCCTGGGTCTGGACCGAGGGGGATGCTGCGTCCCGAGAGAGGAGCGTGGGGCAACCTCCCACCCTTCGGTGCCTTCAACACCATCTGTCGGTGTGGGGAGCCCCCTCACCCCCCAACGCAGCTTTTAGGACGTGATGCTGGGAAAGGTGCCGGAGCGGAAGCGTCGGTGCCGTTTCCCGGGCGCCGGGAGGGAGACGGGAGCAGCGGGATGAGAAAAGCATCAGCACCCAGAGCTCTAATCCTGCTCCTCACCCACATATCGCTTCTCTTGGGGTAAGGACCCCAAACCCCCAAACCTCAGAGTTGTCCTGGGTCTAAATCGAATTAATTTTGGGGTGAAATACTACCCGGAATGTAGCCGGGTACCGCGTTCAGAGCAAACTCTTGTCCTTCCTTACAGCCATCACCGACCTGAGCCAAACTTCCCTCCTCCTTCCCCAGCCCAGCGATCCGTGGCCGAGCCCGGAGCCGGCTCGGGAGCTCCGTCAGCAGGAGCGCGAGGAGGAGAGCGGGGGGAGGAAGAGCTGCGGCACGTCCGTCGGCGCCGCGGTGATAAACTCAGCCCCGCAGAGCCGTTCTCGCAGCTGGGCTGCTCCGACACCGCTTGACCGCTGGACCTTGTCCACCTCCCCCAACCCGGATGGAAGCACCCTGGAAGGGCAGGAATGCTCCTTCGTGCCCAAAAAGTCACCTGCAGCCTGAAAAGGGATAAGAAACACCTTTCCCTGGAAGCGCCGAGGATCTGAACCATTTACAGCCCCTTGATTCCTAAAGTCCATCCGTGTCCTCTGGTTGAGGGCAGCCCATACCTTGACTTAGACTTGTTTCCTTTGATATCCAAGTCTTTTAGTGTTCCTATTTTCCTTTTCCACACCAGAAAAGAAAGGGAATTCTTTTTACAGACAGGCATAAATGATATTTGACCACAATCACGGGACTCCGGGAGCTGGGTGATTGAGAAAACTCTGCCCAGTACCAGTACGAAAGTTGGTGACGCGGGTGCAGGAGGCACATGGGACGCAAACCGTGGAAGGGAAAAAAAACCCCAAAAAACCCAGCCCAAAAGAGAAAGAGCATCCATCAAAGGAAATTACATTTAATTAAACTGGAAAAAAATAAAAAAATAAAAGTTCTTCCTCCCCGCACGTGTGTCTGCGTCCCACCCCCCCATTAAAAAACCAATCCAGCGGCGACTGGGAACAGACAGCACGTGGTGGCTGGTGCCTTAATGGTGCTCAAGGCACATCTGCATATTTGCTCATTACAGAGTCAGTGTTTAATTTTCCTGGGCCCCGTGAACGAAGCGAGGCGAGGGAACAGCGAGAGCCGGGTAGAACGGCTTCGTGTAATTAACGTCGTTAATCATCCGACGGGCTTCGCTCTCGGTGGGAGACGGGGCTCAGCCGCCCACCCGAGGAGGGAAATTTGGGATGGGGGGAAAAAAAAAAAAAAAAAAAGGCACCAGCTTTTTTTGGGGTTGGGTTGTTGGGATGAAGCTTTGGAGTCCCACCATGGCCAATGGAAATGTCAAGCTGCAGAGACTTAGGCGAGGCTGTCCTAAAAACCGGGAGCCCAAGTTCAAGGTGCCCGATTTCTGCAGTATTGAGGTCCCACTGGTCCTCACCAGTGGAGCAGTGACCTCCCCAGTTTGAAGGAGCAAAGTACCATGGAATCCTGGAATGGTTGGGGTTGGAAGGGACCTTCAAGATCATCCAGTTCCAACCCCCCTGCCATGGGCAGGGACATCTTATAGAATCATAGAATCCCAGAATGGTTTGGGTTGGAAGGACCTTCAAGACCATCTAGTTCCAACCCCCCTGCCATGGGCAGGGACACCCTCCACTACACCCAAGTTGCTCCAAGCCCCATCCAACCTGGCCTGGAACACTTCCAGAGATGGGGCAGCCACAGCTTCTCTGGGCAACCTGTCCCAGTGCCTCACCACCCTCAGAGGGAAAAATTCTTCCTTAGATCTAACCTAAATCTCCCCTTTTTCAGTTTAAGGCCATTGACCCCTTGTCCTAACTCGAGATAACAGCTGTGGATGCTCCTCGGAGGACCACCAACAGGCACACTCACCATCGAAGGGGTGGCCAGCCTCAGTCCCATCACCCAGCCCAGCGGAGCTGGAAGGTGCTGCAGCTCCTCCCCACCTCCTCCATCCCCTCGTCTCCCGTTGTGCTGCTCGTGGAGGTCCCCGCAGGGTCCGTTAGCCGGGCACGCGGGCTCCATCCATCACCCGCCTTGTCAAGGGGGGCTCATTATCTCATTTATTTCCTCCCTTCTCAGGGCACCGTCACTTTTCATTAGCTCCTCCAGCCTGACGGAGCAGGAGAAGACCTGACTTGGTCGGATTGAGAAGCCGACCACGGGGCAGGAGGGATGGATCCGTCCCTGCTGCCTTCAGAGCGATGGGGATGGGGATGCCCAGCACCATCAGGAGCAGCGGCGCTTGGTCAAACAACCAGAAACTCCTTTTTAAGAGCAGTAGCTACCACCGGCTCTCGTGATCCATCATGTTTTGGCATCATTTTGTCCTCAGATCCCTCTTCTTTAGGCTATAAATACATCTCAAGCCTCGTTTTTTAACATCCTCATGCCAGGAAGCACTCCAAGGATTTCGGAGCTGACTATAACCAAAGGTCCAAACGCAGCAAAGGGGCAGGTGAAGCTTCAATACTCAAAAGCCCCCCCAAAAAATCCCACCACAAGGCAAAATTAATTAAAAAAATCCCCAATCCTTCTAGTTTCAACACCGGTTTCATCATTTTTAGAGCATGACTCCTGCTCCTGGAATGCAACAGGGCTCATTCTTCTCCAGCTCCTGTCCCGGCTTCTCCTACCCGGGAGATCTTTGCTCGGAGAGGAGCCCTCCCACGTGGTTTTAAACATTAACCAGCTCGCTCCGAAGGGTTGCCAAGGCGTTGGGTCTGGGTCAGTCCCCGATATCCGGGCAGGGAGGGTCACAGCCTCGCTCCCTCCCTCTTTGGCAGGAGATTTTCCAGCCCCCTCTGCCCTCCCTCCACATCCCAACCATGGCTGGAGCCCGTATCTTTAACCTATTTCCCACTTTTTCAAGCGATTCCGATTGTTGTCGCACCGCTCACCTCTCTGCTGAGCTTTTCCCTAACCTGCACCAACCAGAAAACTGGCCAAAATGGTTAAAGGTCCCAACGGGACGATGCTGGATGGCACTCCAGCGTACCAAACCAGCAATTTGGCAGCCGTGCACCGAACGCTCCGATCTCGGAACGCGACCGCAAAGCCCAAGTTTCCCATCCCTGCTCCTGAACGTCCCTGTTGGACACGCTGAGGTTATCTGTGGTGGTTTCCAAAAGCAAGGAAGGTTCAGAAGGACCTCCCTGGACCTTGGCCACCCTTTCATGGGCTTTCCAAACCCTCGTGGTTAGGGATATCATCACCTCACTTCACGTGCATCGCTAGGTTCTGCAAATCTCACCCAGCAAGGATGGGAATAGCTCCGAGAGGACCCCAAAGAGCCATGGCCAGTCAACCCCTCCTCAACCCTCTGCCCTCTACAACCAGATGGAGAAATCATGACTATTCGGGCAAAACCCAAGACCAGGAGGGTATTTGATGGACTCAGTCTGTGCTCAGCTGTGCCACTTGTCCCTGATGGACACGCAGGGGTAGCTGAGGTTATCTGTGGTGGGTTTCCAAAAGCAAGGGAGGTTTGGAAGGACCTCTCTGGACCTTGGCCACCCTTTCATGGGCTTTCCAAACCCTTGTGGCTAGAAATATCATCACCCTCACTTCACGGGCATCGCTAGGTTTCTGCAAATCTCACCCGGCAAGGATGGGAATAGCTCCGATAGGATCCCAAGAGCCGATGGCCGGTCAACCCCTCCTCAACCCTCCTGCCCTCTACAACCAGATGGAGAAACCATGACGATTCGGGGCAAAAACCAAGAACCAGGAGGGTATTTGATGGACTCGGTCTGTGCTCAGCTGTGCCGGTCACGTGCCGGCGGCCGCCCGGCGATGGAGAAGCTGCGAGTCAGGTTCGAGGCGAGTTCACCCCGTATCTCTCCTGAGGACGAGCAAATCATCTCCACATGGGCCAAGGGAGAGCGCGGAGGAGAGAGGACGGCTGCCAGCGCCGGCCGCGGTTCATATCCCTCCCGACAGCTCCCCGGCAGCCCCCGCATCGCCCGTCATTCCACAAAACAAACTTCAAAGTAAACAGGGCGCCCAGGACCCGGCCGTTGCAGCCACTCCATCATCATCCAGGAGGATTTTTTTTTCCTTCTTTCCTTCTTCCTCCTCCCCCCCACCTCCCCAAACCCCTCCATCCCTCTCCTTCAGCCACGGCGTTTACGCCAGCCGCCCCGGAGCTGGATTTACGGGGCAGGTGCTCGAGCAAAGCACGGAGAGTTGGCCGGTGAAGAGGGGAAGAGGAGAGTTCCCAAAAAAAAGCCTTCAGATGGTGGGTTTTATATACGACGGGGACGGCAGAAGAACATCCATCTCGGGGCTTAACATTTCATCTCTAGATCAACAGCCCGTCCTTCCCCCACGTTCAGCTGCAGCTGTCGGCTTATCTCTCCATTAAAGCATTTTCCTCTTATTGCGCCGTTCCACATGAGAAGGAAGCGATGCCAGATGGGTCTCCCCGCCGGGTCACCCCCGTTTACGCCGCAGCCCGGGGCGACGCCGGATTCTGCGGGGCCGGGATTCATCGCGGGCCAAACCGACTGATTTTGGAAAGTCAAGGCCAAGGATGAATCTCTGGGGGGATGAGATTTCCAAACGGGGAGGACTGAGAGTTTGCCTCCCTGGAAATTCCCATGCTGGAAGCACGGAGGTGCTGAGTGGAGACACTTTGGAAAGTGCCCCGAAGCACCGATTTTCAAAAGAGTTTATGGAGCTGGAGACCTTAAAGGGTGTTTTTTGAAACCAGCCAAGAGATCTTTGGAGCGTGGAAGCGGGATTGGAGCGGGACGGCGCCAGGGGTCGAGGTGCTGAACGCGGCACGGTGCAAAGGAAAAAAACAGCTTGGCCGCGCCGTCCTGCCCAAAAATCGATAGCAAAGGGAAAAAAAAACCACCTCAATTTTGGAGGCTGAGGTTTCTCCATATGCAAATCCCATCATCTCCTTCTCCCTGACTTTCCCAGCCACCCTTGGCAAACCCTGGCTGTTTTTACAGTGTTCCAGGCCAGGTTGGATGGGGCTTGGAGCAACCTGGTCTAGTGAGGATGTCCCTGCCCATGGCAGAGGGGTTGGGACTGGATGGTCTTGAAGGTCCCTTCCAACCCAACCATTCCATGACTCTATAAGATGTCCCTGCCCACGTCAGGGAGTTGGAACTGGATGATCTGGAAGGTCCCTTCCAACCCAAACCATTCTAGGATTCTAGGATTCCATGATTCTATTACCATTCCCATCACTGCCAAGCGCTTGCATCCGTGGCTGGGAGGAGGCCACGCTCCGTCTAACGAAGCACAGGGAAGACGAGGTTGGACCGTTAAGTCTTTAGAGGACGCTGCCAAACTTTGGGGAATGGATGGAGCGCCCGCTCGGTGGCATCCTAGGGTTTCTGGCTGCCACCAGCTCTTCCCAGTGGCACCAGCCACAGGAAGTCACCACCCGACGTGGGCTTTTCCAGGCAGCAGCTCTGTCCCCCTTGCCTAATATTCCAGTGGAAGTCCCAGCACAGGAAAGATGAGCTCATGGGAGGTGCAGAGGAGAAGAACCGAGGGAGCATCACCACCAGCATGAACCACCATCCAAACCCAGTCCATCCCCTCGGTGCCGCGGCGTTACCGGCATCGCCAGCAGCCGTGGCAGGGAGCCAAGGAGCTCCATGGAGCTCCTCATCCCAAGGAGCGAGAAGCTCCCGGCGTTTTCCGACGTCGCCAAAGTTTGCCGGAGCCTCGCCGTGGTTGTTCAGCCCTTTTGCCAGAGGCAAAAGGAAAAGCAGAAGCCTTTGAACCACCCCCTGCCCTCCTGCAAGGCCAACCATGGAGGCACCTCCAGGTTTTTTTTTTTTCACAGCCACGATCAAAGCTTCTCCGTGCCAAGAGTCAACCTCCGGCACGACGGACCCTGCCCCGGCTCCGCGGCGCGATGCCGCTCGGCCGGTGCACCGGGATGGGGAGGCTGCGGTGCTGGATCATCGTTCCAAGTCCTGCTCGGAGGAGCAGATCCCACATTCCCTTCGGGTTCTTCCACCTTATCCCTTGTTCCCGAGATGCTGAAGGAAAGGGGGTGGCCGGTGAACGGACTCTCACCGCTCCAGGATCAGCTTGAGGGAAAACGAGTGGTGTGAGAAACACCAAACAGAACCACCGGCGCGGCGTTGGTCATAAAAGTGCATTTATGACCACGAAAAGTCAAAAAAAAACCAAATTTGGTGCCTTTGGCACCGGGGCAGGGCGCGACGGCGCTGCCGGGACTCAGGGCTGCGGGAGCTGCTGCTCCTCAGGGTTCCTGCAGACGGGGCTGAGCTGGGGAGAAATCAAAAAAACTGATTTTTTCCCGAGGGTTTCGCACCCGGCGGTGGTTTTATAGATAAATAAAAGATATATATTTCCTTTCGGGAGGTCCCTGCCTGCCGCGGGGGCCTGGCGAGGTGCGCCAGGTCGGACTCGATGACCGGTGCAGGTCCTTTCCGACCAAAATTATTCTGTTCTGTTCTGTTCTATATTTCCATTTCTATTCCATTCCATTCCAATTTTATTTTCTATTCTATTTTACATTCCATTCCATTCCATTCCATTCCATCCCAATTCTGTTTTCTACTCTATTTTCTATTCTACTCTATTTAATTCATATTCATATTCATTTTCTATTCTAATTTCTTTTCTATTCCATTCCATTCCATTCCATTCCATTCCATTTCATTCCATTCCATTCCATTGCATTCCATTCCATTCCGTTCCATCCCAATTCTATTTTCTACTCAATTTTCTATTCTACTCTATTTAATTCATATTCATATTCATTTTCTATTCTAATTTCTTTTCTATTCCATTCCATTCCATTCCATTCCATTCCATTCCCATTCCTACTCTATTCTAATTTCTTTTCTACTCCTACTCCTATTCCTATTCCTATTCTTATTCCTATTCCTATTCCTATTCCTATTCCTATTCCTATTCTACTCTAATTTCTATTCTATTCTATTTCCATTCCATTCCATTCCATTCCATTCCATTCCATTCCATTCCCATTCCTACTCTATTCTCATTTCTTTTCTACTCCTACTCCTACTCCTACTCCTATTCCTACTCCTATTCCTATTCCTATTTCTATTCTACTCTAATTTCTATTCTATTCTATTTCAATTTCCATTCCATTCCATTCCATCCCTATTCCACTCTAAATATCGCTCCCGAAGCCACAGGGTTGCCACCACGACCAGAGCAGAGCCCAGCACCCTGACCACGGCAAAGACAGCCACAACCACGCGGCGGAACCACAGACGTGGGCTCCCTCGCCCCAAAGAGTGGGTGCCCCGGCTGCCAGAGCGGGCAGGGCCCACCAGGAGCTCCCCGTGGGGCGCTGCTGTCCTCATCTCATCTGTTCTTCACCCCACGAGCAGGACCTTTGGTGCAAAGCAAAGCTCCTGAGGTTAAATCCGCTGGCCTGCTGGCCCAGAAGGACAAGGCAGGGAGAGTTGTCACCTCCTGGGTGGCCTTGGGACATCCATCATGACTTGAAAAAACGCATCCCAAGAGCCAACAGCTCGTCCCTTCTGCCTCTTCCTCCCCGCCGCGCCACCGCGTCAAAGCCAAACACTTTCCATCCCTGGTTGGAGATGGACCTCTGTGGTCCTCCTCATCTCATCTTCTCCTCACCAGCCGACGTGACACCGACAAACCACGATGCCCTTTTCCAACTCACCCTTCCAGACCTCCACCTCGCGATTGAGCCCACCCCACCTCCGAGATGGCCCAAACAGAGCCGAGAGGGCCGGAAAAAAACGAGAAAACCCAAGAAAACCGGGAAGAACTTACTTCTCGTAGTCGTGCTTGCAGTAGAGCTGCCGGTTGCGGCAGTAGCAGGTGCCGGCGAGGGGCTGCAGGCAGACGGCGCATTTCACGCAGCCCTCGTGCCAGGAACGCTCGTTGACCCGCAGGAGGAAGCGGTCGGAGATGGGGGTGTCGCAGCCGGCGCACACCTCCCGCATCTTGGAGTCCGAACCTGGGCAGGAGGGAAAAGATGGTGTGAGAAGGAGTTGGCCTTTGCTGGGGAGACGGGGAAAAGTGTCCACCTCATGTCCTGCAGGAAAAAGTGTCCACCTTTTTTTGGGGGAGGGTCATGCTTTGACCTCACGTAACCCCTCGCGATCATCTGCTGTTGGGTTTTGGGTTGTTGGAGGAGGAGAGGGAGAGGGGAGGCTCAGCACGGAGGGTTTTTGGGACAATCTTGGAATTAAACATCAAAGTCACCTCTGGGTTTCTCTGCAGGTGGTAAATTCCCAGTGAGCCCCGAGCCCACGGCTCTGGCTCTGGATGAGGTGGAGAACACACAGCTGGGAACCAGCGAGATGGGAGATGGTGGGTGCTGAGCTTGTTGGAAACCTTGGTCCGGGTCAGAGGACAGACCTGCCACTGAATTTTGACCGGTTTCATCCCGGATTTGGTGCTAAAAGCTGCTTAAAAAGGCTCCGGAGCTTTGGGATTTTTTTTTCTCCCTTCCTCGGTGTTATCAACGTGACCATCTATGGCTGCTCTTCAAAGGCTCCGTGGTGATAACTTCAAGGTAAAGGAGTGAGCAATAACGGCGTTATCTGGGGCGCTGGATCTGGCCGCGGGCTGAGCCAGGCAGCGGCGCCCTCTCCGATGGCCACCACCTCCACCCCGCCGAGCTCCTCAGCTTTTACGAGTCCTTATCTCCATCTTCTCCAGCTTCCCGATGCTTTCATCCCTCTGCCGACTTGTAGATCCCGGGGTCACCCCTGCCCAAGCCCCACTGGAAGGGTCGGAGGGATGACGGCATCCCATGGATGACGCTGTTTGAAAAGGCAGTGAGCTGCTGAAGACCACCGAGGTCTTCTGCTGCACCTTGGAGGTGGGGTTGAGGGCCAACACCAAGCCCTGCTCTACTTTGGGCACCGTCCCAGGCCAAGGAGTCTTGGCCAACAAGTCACGGTGGCAAACGGCAGGAGACGCCTTCCGAGGCAGAGCCGTCCGCCCCGGCGCGAGGCTGGGAGACGCCGAGGAGCCCCGACCCAGCAGCATCTCCAGCAAAAAGTGGATCTTCTCCTTCTCCAGGAACACGCAAAGACTTGCCCAGCCCTGCAGATCTTCTCGCCCAGGTTCTGGGGAGCAGCTCCTACACCTCACCACGCTCCTCCGCTGGTGAAGACCCCAGCCAGGACCTTGAATCAGCCCAGGGGTGACTCGTTTTCCAGTTCCCCGTGCTCAGGAGGCTCAAACTGGTGGTCGGAGGATGAAGGAGCTGGGCCACCGCGGCGGAGGCGAAGCGCAGGCAGGCAGAAGGAATCCGTGAGCGGGAACCCCTCGGAACCCCTTTTTCTGTCCAAATTTAGCTCCGGGTTCTTCCCTAAAATCCTGAAATCCCTTGAAACGGCGGCAAATCGTTTGCAAACCGAAGGGGGGCTGCTGTGGTTACACCGACGTGGGGGGGACCGGTTGGGGAGGGGGGGGAAATTGGGCTAAATTTGGGCTTTCTAGACACCCAAAAATAGGGGTGTCTCGTGGGAAGGTGGCTTCTGCCCCACGTCGTTGCGGTGCTCGAGTTTGGGTCCGGCATCTCCGGCACCGGCATCGGTGCCGGACGCTGCGGCGGGTCGTGTCCCTGCCAGCTCCCGGGCTCGGCACGGCTCGTTAATTAAGCTCTGGGGCTTGCAAATCAGGTGGCATCATCAGATGGAGGGGACCAGACCCCTGAGGACTCTCCTGCTGCTCGGGATGCAGCAGCTCAAGATTGGAAAGGAGGATTTTAGGCCAAGAAGAGGAAAACCACGGATCTGCCGGAGCAGCTGGTGGTGCCGGAGCAGCGGCACAAGAGCTGTTAACGATGCGGCTCTCTAACGATGCCGGGAGGGCAGCGCGGATGGCCAAGGCAACGAGCAGCCGTGGATGGCCACGGCACGCGCAGGGTTCTCCGTGGATATTTATCCCCCATGGAGCCTCCACTTCCCAATTTTTCCTCCCTTATTAACGTCCACCATCAAATATTTTCACCCTTCTCGACTTTGGCCCCCACCCAGCCACGTGTCAGCGCGGGACCAGCCAAACCTCCAGTGGGTCAGAGGCATTTGGGACTAAAAATCCCCAATTTCACTTTGATTTTTGGGGAAAAAAAAAAACCCAAGGAATAATCTAACAGGGAATCACGCTGAGAGCAGACAGTTAAATCATCGGAGAGCTCTGGGAATGTGGGATCAGTCTCGAAGGGAAAGACACAAAACTTCAGCCCCGGGGAGGTTTGGCCCCCACTGCCGTGAGCTGGCGGGAGGATTCCAGGGATTTGGGGTGGCAGGAGGCAGCGGAATCCTGCCCGTTCCTGGGCAGAGGTCACTGCCCGGCAATAATTCCCACCTGGATCTTCCTCGGCACAAGGCCACGACCGCGGCGATGCCGTAACGCAACGGCAGACGAGGGAGCGATGCCGCGCTCCGGGGGACGCGAAAAATCCCAGGAAAACCGTCGCCTTCCCCGAATCCCCCCGCAACCAGCGCGGGAGAAAAGAGGCAAAACTGAAAGTAAAGGAGATTCCGCCTTACGCCGCCCGAAAAACATCGGGATTCTAAAAACACCGGAGCTCGCAGCGGAAAACACACTAACGAAGCGCAATCCCAACCCACCATGTCGTGGATCCGGGAGAAAGGGAAAAGGGACGAGGAGGGGGACACGGCCCGGCGAGCCCGGAATCGGCGTCGGCATCGCCGTGGAGGGGGGGGGACAGCTCCCGGCTGCCTCATCCCGATATGATCCCAAATTAACCCCCCTGTATCCAGGCTCTCCCAACGGCACGGGAACTCCGCCGCGGGTCTCGCGGGCAGATGTCTTCGCCGTAATTAAAAATTCGGGTGGGTGAAGCTCGTTATCGCCCGCGGTTGGGACGGTCGAGCGTCACGCCACCCTTTTTTTTTAGGATGCTCCTTAAAATCAACAAAGGGTCGGGATGAACTGAGGCTCCCAAGGGGCTTATCCGGGAGGTCGGGACAGACCAAGGACGGGTGTTTGCGGCGTTCCCGTCCCTTCCGAGCTCCGGTGCCTCGTGCCTGGTGAACGCCGTTACGGACAACCTCAGCCCCCGGAGCCGCAGCTGCTTTGGGGTCAGAAAATGGCATTTTTACGGCGTCACCAACGCCTCGCCACGGCGTTTGCCGCCTCCGAGTTGGCAACCCACAAAGCCAGGCGGAGGGAGGGGGGTGCTGCCCTTGGTCACCCCAAAAATGTGGGAGAGGAGGAAGGAATCTCCTTCCCGAGCGGGGAACGCCGCTGACGGCACCCGGCATCGTACGGTTGGGGAAAAACCAACGCGGGCACGGCCGGCGGCTCCCGCTACAACTTACGGAGACGCCGAGACCCCCGCCACGACCCGGGGAGGATGAGGATGGAGCAGGCAGCCACCAGTGCTGCTGAGCTGGGGGGCTGAGGGTCTCCCCGGTGCCCACTCCCCGGTGCGTGGGACCCACTCCCGGTCTCTCCGGCACTCACCGAAGCCCAGGACCGGCGTTGGCTGCTGCAGGCAGGATGGAGCCTCTTCCGTCTTCATGCTGGTGACCAGCGCGGGGGCTGTGGGCGGAGAGGAGCGTTAAGGACTGGGACCAGTCACCCCCGTGGTGAGTCGGGGGTCTCCGGTGTCTCCCGGTCGTTTTCCACCTCCCGGAGCTCCGGTTAACGAACGGCAACGAAATGACGGCGGCGGCGGCGGCCACCCGCCCCGCTCCCCCCGGGCCCGTTGGGGTTAAGACCCACCTTGACCCCGGCATCCTCGGGGCCCACCCCGGGGGCTGCACCGGGGGATGCGGCCGCGGTGCTTCCCGCCCCCCCCCCCCCCCCAAACCGTCCCGTCCTGTCGGGACGCGGCAGCCCGACGGGTCCGGCCGGTGCCCGGTGCCCGGTCTCCGCTCACGGACGGGGCGCACCCCCGTGTCTCCCCCCCCCCCCCGGTACGGGGCATCCCCGCCGGTCGGTTCCCGGTGCCGCATCCCCGCCCGCCCCGTCCACTCGCGGGCACTTACCGGGATAACGGTACCGGCAGCGGTACCGGCGGGGAGCGGACGGGAGAGGAGCGGAGCGGGGCGCGACTGGACGCGGGGCAGAGCGCGCAGCCCCCGCCCGTGTCCGCGCCCGCGCCCGTGAGCGCCGCCGCCCCCCGCCTCCCCCGGGAGCGCGCCTGAGCCGGGAGCGCGTCGGGGGCCCCATCAAGGCGGGACCCCCCCCCCCACCCCCCCCCCACCTCCGCCAACCTCCAGCCGGTCCGTTCCCCCCGGGGGGGGCTGATGCCGGCGGAGCCCGGTGCGCGCAAAAGGCGATACCGACGGCGCCCCCGGTAGTGGCTGTCGTGACAGAGGGAGCGCTTCTCACGACAGGGGCTGTCACAGGCACGGGGGGGGCTCCGCGGGGTCCGGACCGTCGCGGGGCCGGGGAGAGGGGGGGTGGGGGAAACGGGACTCTCGTTAATCCGCCGCTCACCGCGGGGCTGCCGGGCTCTGTCACGACAGCCGTGTCGCCGACGGGGCAGGCGGAGACGCGTCTTCCCGCTGTCGGGGCGACCGTCGCTCCGCTCGACTCTGGGGACGGTCCCAGCGGGGCGGCGGCGGCACCGGCCCGGTGCGGGGGGCGGCGGGGGGTGTCCGCGTCCCTCCCGCGGCTCCTCGAACGAATCCGCCGCGGGCAACGTCCGGGGAACCGGGGGGGCCCGGGGGGATCCGGGGGGTGTGGGGAACCGGGGAACTCGGGGGGACCGGGAGGATCTGGGGGGCCCGGGGGGACCGGGAGGATCCGGGGGGTGCGGGGAACCGGGGGGTCCGGGGAGACCCGGGAGGATCCGGGGGGTCCGGGGGCCCGGGGGGCCCGGGGGGACCCGGGAGGATCCAGGGGGGTGCGGGGAACCGGGGGGACCCGGGGGGACCGGGAGGATCCGAGGGACCCGGGGGGACCGGGAGGATCCGAGGGGTGTGGGGAACCGGGGGGGCCCGGGGGGACCCGGGAGGATCCGGGGGGTGCGGGGAACCGGGGGGCCGGGGGGACGGGGAGGATCCGGGGGGTCCGGAGGGGCCCGGGGGGACCCGGGTCGGGGGCTGCCCGCCGCGAACCGGCACCGAACCACCTCAGGGCTGCACCGGGTGGGTGTCCCGGGGGGGCGGGTGCGCTGGGTGCTGCCCCCCCACACCCGGGGCCCCGGCCCCGAGAGGGGGCACAGCCGGGCACCCCCGGTACCGGGGGGCTGAGAGCGGCTCCCACCCGCTCCCCGCGGCGCACACGCACCTCGCAGTGTGCACGCACACGCGTGTGCACACGTGCCTGCACCCGTCACACTCACACCTTGCAGTGTGCACGCACACGCGTGTGCACACGCACCTGCACCCATCACACTCACACCTTGCAGTGTGCATGCACACGCGTGTGCACACCCGCTCCCTGCAGTGCACACGCACCTGCACCCATCACACTCGCACCCTTCAGTGTGCACACACACGCGTGTGCACGCTCCCTCCCTGCAGTGCACAGACATCCCTGTGCACACCTGCTGCCTGCAGCGTGCACACTTGCATCCATCACATGCACACCTCGCAGCGTGCACACGCGTGTGCACACCCGCTCCCTGCAGTGCACCCACATCTCACAGCGTGCACACGCGTGTGCACACCCGCTCCCTGCAGCACACACACACCTTGCAGCGTGCACACGTGTGTGCACACACACTCCCTGCAGCGCACCCACACCTCGCAGCATGCACACGCGTGTGCACACCAGTCCCTGCAGCACACCCACACCTCGCAGCGTGCACACGCGTGTGTGCACACACTCCCTGCAGCACACCTACATCTCACAGCGTGCACACGCGTGTGCACACCTGCTCCCTGCAGCGCACCCACACCTCGCAGCGTGCACACGCGTGTGCACACCCGCTCCCTGCAGCGCACCCACACCTCGCAGCGTGCACACGCGTGTGCGCACACACTCCCTGCAGCCCACCCACACATTGCAGCGTGCACACGCGTGTGCACACCGGTCCCTGCAGCACACCCGCACCTCGCAGCGTGCACACGCGTGTGCACACACACTCCCTGCAGCACACCTACATCTCACAGCGTGCACACGCGTGTGCACACACGCCCTCTGGGTGCGGGTGAGCGGGCTGAGCCAACTCCCACCTGAGACCAGCTCAGGAGCTCGAGGTTTCCCAATCTGGCCCAAAATGAGCTTTTTTTTGGGGTGAAAGGCGGGAAAACGTGGGGGGAGGCTGATCCCTGCGGGGTGCTGGAGCCAGAGGACCCCGTTGGTGACCAGCAACGTGACACGGAGCTGAACCATCATCAAGTTCCACGTTATAACAAGTATTGGGCAACTTTGTCACGTGGAACCCACATTGAAACAACCAAAAAAAAGAGAAAAAGTTACGAAAATTCTATTTTTTTCCCTCAGTAGGAAACCCAAACCTCATTTCCACCTCCGAAATCGCGTTTAGTGGTGGCCCACGGCTGGCTGCAGCACCAAACCCACCGTTTCGGAGCTGGAAAATTCCCGGCAGGAGGCATCAAATCCTCTGGGATGCGGCTCAGCTCTGCCATCATCCACCCAAACCTCCCCCTCCTTGATGCCACCGTGGGAAATACCCTCATCCCGCTCCCGGGATGAACCATCGGGCAGCAAATCCCATATTTTGTCCCTTTTTATCCCCAAAAACGACGAAGCTTCGTTAACCAGAGCAAGAATCATCCTTTATTTAGGCTGTGCTCCCTCCGGAGAGCTCGGATTCCTGCTCAGGACCACGGAAATCCATCCCTGCTCATCCTCGGGAGGAAGAGCAGGGAGCGGGCACCCAGATCGTATAAATTAAGAAGAAAAAAGAAGGTTTTGGTGACGCCGGAGCGTCGGCCGTCGGTTTTTGGCTCAGTTGGGCAGAGGTTTCTCGCAGACGTAGTAGCACTCGTAGGTGCAGTAGACGTCGTTCCACTTCCCGGACAACCAGACGTGGGCACAATCCTCGTTCCTGCCGCTGTCGTTGGGTTCTCCCTCTTTCCAAAAGCTGGAAGTGGGAGAAGGATGGAAGTGAGAGAGGGCAGGAGGAGCGGAGCGGAGTCCCCGGAGCTGGGAGAAGGGTTGGGATGAGCTAAATCTGTCTCGTTTGAGATGGTTTGAGGTGCTGATGTGATGCTGCGGTAGACCCGGGGGCGTGTGGGCAGCGAAGGTGCCCGTCGTTTTTTTGGGATGAAAACGCAAAGCAGGCGCCGGGTCGTTGACTCACGTGAACGTGGATTTATAGTCGGTCCCGTCAATCCATCTCCATTCCCCTTCGGAATTCTCGTCCGTCAGCCCGATCCAGAAACGCTCGTTCCTCGTCCTGAACATGATAAAATTCTGCAGCGGGGAGAGGGATGAGGAGGGAAAAACACCCAGAAACGGCACCTCGAGCCCGGCGTTGGCACCGGGGAGGAGCCGGACGGGCACAACCCCGCGCTTGGCTGCTCCGTTCAAGCATCCAGCACCGCGTGGAAGAGGAATTTTGGGATGCTGAGCCGGCAGCGGGATGGCAGAGCAGGGTCAGCCTGCTCTCTGCTGGCTGATGCAAAGGATAACAGCGACGGCGGGGCGCGCAGGGTGGCAGCCGGGGAGGTATCGGGGTGCTGCGGGCAGGATTTGGGGGTGCCAGGGCTTTTCCTGCCTGGAATCAGTTTTCCTGCCTGGAATCAGGGACTTTACCTGCTTGGCGAAGCTGTTGATGACGGCCAACTGCGAGTGCATCTCTTCGCACCAAGCCTTCGCCTTGTGCCAGCTCGTTCGGGTCAGGGAGAAGTAGTAACATTTTCCATCAAAGTATTCCCATTCCCTGGAGTTGGGGCCGCAGGGAAACACTGGTGGAAGAAAGATGAGGGAGAAGTCAAGGGGATGAGCTGGTCCTCGCCCGGATCATCCCAGCAAGAGGGTTTTCCCAACAAGGCTCCGGTGTCAAACTGGTGGAGACACGTTTGAGCTTCGCCGTGGATTGGATCGTCACGAAAGCGGCAACCGGTGCCCGAAAAAGCCTCTACCACAAGGAAAAATTGGGGATTTTTTCCTAAAATATAAGTGTTTGCTGCCAGGAAAGCTGCAAAGGGGACGGAGATGCTCTGCACCACCTCAGGGAAGCAATCCAGAGCGGGAACGTTTTGGGGACAATTTAGGGAAAGTTCAGAGGGGAAGAAAAGCTGGTGGGTGTGGGCAGCGGCCAGGACTTACACAGAGAGTCCCTGCTAGAAAAGTTCTGGTTCCATTCCGGGTGCACCTCGTGGAGTTTCGAAGAAATGGCCGAAACTGTTAGAGAGAGACGGAGAGATGTGGGGTGAGCGGTTGCGTTGCCACCCGTGCGCCAAGGGTTGCCACCAAGCACCTCGCCCTGGCAAGGAGACGTGTTTCGTTCTGGCTTCTTCATTCTGCTGGGGCTGCACTTTGGCAACAGCCTACGGGGCAACGAAATCCCAAAGAAAACTTAAAAGTGTGGAATCATAAGATCGTAGAAGGGTTGAGGTTGGAAAGAACCTTCCAGATCATCTTATTCCAACCCCCTGCCATGGGCAGGGACATCTTATGGAATCCCAGAATGGGTTGGGTTGGGAGGGACCTTCCAGACCATCCAGTTCCAACCCCCCTGCCATGGGCAGGGACATCCTCCACTACACCAGGTTGCTCCAAGCCCCATCCAACCTGGCCTGGAACACTGCCAGGGATGGGGCAGCCACAGCTTCGCTGGGCAACCTGTCCCAGTGCCTCCCCACCCTCAGAGGGAAGAAAATATCGGCTTAGACCTTGGATTATCCAGTATTTTATGATTTATGAAGTGTCCAAGGCCAGGTTGGATGAGGCTTGGAGCAACCTGGTGTAGTGGAAGGTGTCCCTGCCCATGGCAGGGGGGTTGGAACGAGATGGTCTTGGAGGTCCCTTCCAACCCAAACCATTCCATGATTTACATATATATATTTTAAATACATTTCTATGTATTTTATACACAGATGGAAGCATGGACGTCAGTGGTCACTACATGGGACAGTCTGGGAGCTCTTCTGCTCCTCCTGTCCTCTGGAATTAGGACCTACAGAGTCCTCTGGAGCACGAGCGTGCCCTTAGACCTCACATATCTCTTGGTCCCACCTGCCTAATTAATTAAAGATGTCCTGGTACCTCTGGAGAGTGACACGGCGAACAGGGTGATGATCAGCAAGAAGGAGAGGGCCAGCAGCAAGTAGACGGTGAAAAAGGATCTCAGCTTCTGCTGGAAGAACCTTCTGTCTTTAAAAGAAACCAAAAGAGATGTGAAAATATTCCCCTCGGATCACCGGGATTTCTTCCTACCTCCTCTTGGTTCCGTTTATAGAAGGGTTAATAAATAACCCGGAATAGTTAATTATTTGCTACAGAAGCCAAAATGTTGATGATAATTCTTGTTGAGACCAACCTGGGGGGCTTGAAGCCCCCCCAAAGCAGACATGGTGCCTTGTGCCAGCGATGGAGTGGCCTCGCTGGAGGTCAGGGCAGGTGATCTCGGGTACCACCACAAAAGCAAAAGAAATTCTGAGCTCACGTCACGTATTTTGGGCTGTGACACGTTTCTGACCCCTCCTTGGCTGTTGAGGAACCCTTTTCAAAAGGGAAACGGTTCTCCAAGTGACAGTCCATGGTCTGGAGGGCTTCTTGCTGTCCCTAGCAGGCATCAGGTGGCTTTCTTGGAGGGGTTGGACCTTGGAAATACCCTTGGGTTCCAAGGTTTAACCCTGGGAGGTTTGCTGGGCTGCATGGTTTGGGGAGCTTGACTTGGGAAAGCTCCAGGAAGAGCCCAGTTTTGCTCTGGTCCGGGATGTTTCCAAGGCTCAACGGTCTCAGGTGTTGCTGGTTGGGCACCACCAGCTTCACGACACCAACAAAGCCCCTTTCCCTGACCTCGTCTTCCATCTGAGCCTCAACCCCAGGGACAAACTCATCAGGGTGGGGTTCCCCATCCCAACCAATCAACCCCGCTAGAGCTAATTAGCCAAATTGCCTCAGTAGGGGAGGAAGAAGAGCATGGACCTTCCTCTCCCTCCGAAACCAAGGGTGTAGGTGGAGAAAGACCACGCTACGAGATACGGTCTCGTTACCCTCTTTGCTCTTGCCCATCTCCTCGAGGTGGTGGGTCGAAGAACTGGCGCAGCCCACTTTTACCTTCAAAACTGTGCAGATTGTCGTGAAGATGTTCCTCATCCATCCTGGTAAGCTGTGCCTGGGAGGGGGATGAAGCTCAGGACCAAGCAAGGAGAAGCTTTTTCACCAAGGTCTCTGGAACAGAGAACTTGCAACGCTTCCAGGGATGTTCAGCCCGACGGTTATAATTTAACCAGCCGTTCTCCAGGCTGGGTCCTATTGGTTCCTCCTCAAAACAGCAGCTTGGATCGTGTCCACTTCCAACAATTCATCCCTCTGGAGCTTTTCCTCCAGCCAAGCTGGATGTCCTTCTCTGTTTGCAACTTTCCCAATCTCTTTGTAGTTAAAAAAAAAACCCAACAAAAGGGCAAATTCTCAAGTTTCTGAAGGTGTTTCCTCCAAGGGTGGAAATAAACGGGTCTGGAAAACAGGGAAGAGTCTTTGGTTTGGGAATCAAAGCTGAAGGCACAGGCAGTGCCCCAGCAGAAGAAGGGATCTGGGTCTGCTAAAGCACCAGTATGAAGGTGCTGGAGGAATCTCCGTGCCACGGAGGCGTCGGAGCAGTTTCCTGACGAAGGGTCGCTCCCCGCGGCGATGGAGAACCCGGGAAGTTTGGGGCCTGTTTTCGTTGGGTTCGTGGATTTGGCAACAAGAGACACCAGCTCCACAGCAGCGTTATTTATCGATATATTGATTAATCTTGATTGATTAATATTGATATATTGATTGCTGCATCATGTCTGTGCGTCCCTGGAGATTCTTCCACCATTTCATCTATATTTGCTCTGAAACCTTGCCTCCAGTTCATCCCATGAACTGGAAGATCCCAAATTCTGCTCAACCAGCTCTGAAACCTTGCCTCCAGTTCATCCCATGAACTGGAAGATCCCAAATTCTGCTCAACCGGCTCTGAAACCTTGCCTCCAGTTCATCCCATGAACTGGAAGGTCCCAAGCTCTGCTCAACCAGCTCTGAAACCTTGCCTCCAGTTCATCCCATGAAGTGGAAGATCCCAAATTCTGCTCAACCAGCTCTGAAACCTTGCCTCCAGTTCATCCCATGAACTGGAAGGTCCCAAGCTCTGCTCAACCAGCTCTGAAACATTCCAGTTCATCCCATGGGATGATGATGAACTGGATGCAACGTTCATGGGATGAACTGGAAGGTCCCAAGCTCTGCTCAACCAGCTCTGAAACATTCCAGTTCATCCCATGGGATGGGATGAACTGGATGCAAGGTTCATGGGATGAACTGGAAGGTCCATTATCCCATCTCCAAAAACCATCATCCCGCCTCCCAAAACCGTCATCCCGTCTCCCAAAACCGTCATCGAAAGTTGAAATTAAAAAATTTAAATAAATTTGAATTTTAAAATTGGATTTATTTGATTTGATTTAAAAACATCCCCGGCTGACGCCATGGCCTAGGAACACGCCCGGTGTCGGTTATCCGGCGTTACGGCACGGCGGGGAGGAGGAGGAGGAACGTGGAATTCTTTATCCCAAATAAAAAGGGATGAGGGAACGCGGCTGCTCCCGGGAAAACCCGCCGGTAACGGCAGCCCCGGCGATGCCCGAGAGCACGCGGTGCCAACCCGCCCACCAGGCAAACGCCACGGGTGGCTCTTGGGACAAACCCCACGAGGAAAACCTTCCCGAGGGGCAACCTGGAGCCCGGGATTTGAAGGAAAAGTGGAATCATGACACTATCCCGACCTGGAAACGCTCGCTGGCCGGGCTCTTCCAAGAAAACAGCAGCCCTGGCACACGTTCCCGAGGTGCTTCTTCCCTGGCAGAAGTTCGGAGCGTACGTGCGGGGCGGTTGAGCAATCGGAGTTAGGTATTAACTGGAAATCTGGGATTTGGGCTGCCAGATCCATGTTTTTTTCTGGGTTTTTTTCGCTTTGTTCCTTGAATTCCGCCCTCGTTACGCCGCTGCCGGATGTTTCGTGGAGGAGGAAGAGGAGCACGCAGGGGTTACACCTGTAACCTCAGCTCATCCGTGGTGTTCCCAAAAGCTGGGGGCTTCCCTATCCCCCCCAATCCCTGGAAAATGGAGCGGGTCCTACCAAACACCAACTCCTGCCAAACCATTTTCCAGGAGACACTTGCTGGTTTAGCCCCGAGAGGAATTTTTTCCCCCAAAAATACGAAAAAGAAAACAGGCTTTGCCCAAAAAGGAGCACTTGAGGCAAAGAAACGAACGGCAAAAGCTCCGGAACTTCCATCCGTGTGTCAAGGAATGTGTGAACAGCTACAGTGGGGCAAACTCTCCCGGATTTTATCCATTATCCCGTCTCCAAAACCATCCCGGCCTAACTGGAGGTTCCTCAGCCGGGGCAGCGCTTGGCACAACGCGATGACGGCGCCGGGTGAGACCTTCTCGCCGAGATCCAGGCCCAGCGTCTCCAGGCACCGCAGGGATGCCAGGGAAGCCAGCCCGGCATCCGTCAGGGAAGAGGCATTCCCGATCTCCAGGACACGGAGCCGCTTCCCGTGGCGCCCGATGGAAGCGGCGGCGGCGTCGCCGACGCGGCAGTGGAGCAGCACCAGGCGCTCCAGGTCCTCCAGGTGCGGAGCGGCGCGTTGAATCCCGGTGTCCGTCAGGCGGTACGTGCCGGAGAGGCTCAGCGTTTCCAAGCGGCTCCGGGAAGAGACGTCGAGCAGGTGGCGATCGGAAAACGCCGGGACGTGGCGGATCACGAGGTGCCGCAGCCGGGAAGCGATGCCAGCGCCGCCGCCGCAGAACCACGCACCGGGAATTTCGCAGCGGTTCAGCTCCAGCGTCGTGAGGGACAGCGGGATGCTCCGGTACGGGATGGGGCGGAGGTCGGTCTCCGTCAGGCACAGCCGGCGCAGCCGCGGGCACCGCTCGCCCAGGGCGGCCAGCAGCGCCGGGGAGAGCAGGCGCGGCGCGGCGCCGGAGCAGAGCGTGCCACGCAGCCGCAGCGCCCGCAGGCTGGCCGGGAGACGGTGCCGCACCAGGTGCCACAGGGTGCGGGAGGTGAGCTGGGGGGGGGGGGAAAGGGCCCTTTCCAGGGGGGGAGCACCCCCTTGGCCCCCCCCCCCACCTGCAGTGGGGTGATTTCAGCCCCTCACCCCCAGTAGGGTGATTCCCCGCCCCCCCCTCCCCCCGCAATGGGGTGATTTCAGCCCCCCCAGTGGGGAGATTTCATCACCCACCCCCTCCCCAGTGGGGTGATTCCCCCCCCCCCATCTCCTCCCAGTGAGGTGATTTCACCCCCCCCCCGTGGGGCGATTTCACCCCCCCCTAAGTCCCGTCCCCCCCCCCAGTGGGGTGATTTCATCCCCCTACCCCCCCAGTAAGGTGATTTCACACCCCCCCCCAACACTCCCCCACCCCCAGTGAGGTGATTTCCCCCCCCCTCAGCCCCCCGCCCATACTGGGGTGATTCCAGCCCCCCCAGTAGGGTGATTTCCCCCCCCCTCAGCCCCCCGCCCATACTGGGGCGATTCCAGCCCCCCCAGTGGGGTGATTCCCCCCCCCCTCCCTCCAGTGAGGTGATTTCCCCCCCCCCTCAGCCCCCCGCCCATACTGGGGCGATTCCAGCCCCCCCAGTGGGGTGATTCCCCCCCCCCTCCCTCCAGTGAGGTGATTTCCCCCCCCCTCAGCCCCCCACCCATACTGGGGCGATTCCAGCCCCCCCAGTAGGGTGATTCCCCCCCCCCCCCCGCCCCAGTGAGGTGATTTCCCCCCCCCTCAGCCCCCCGCTCATACTGGGGCGATTCCCCCCCCCCCCCCCCCCCCCCCCCCTCCAGTGAGGTGATTCCCCCCCCCCTCAGCCCCCCGCCCACACTGGGATGATTCCAGCCCCCCCAGCGAAGTGATTTTCCCCCCCCCCCCCCCAGCCCCCGCCCATACTGGGATGATTCCAGCCCCCCCAGCGAGGTGATTTCCCCCCCCCCCCCCTCAGCCCCCCGCCCATACTGGGATAATTCCAGCCCCCCCAGCGAGGTGATTTCCCCCCCCCCCCCCCCTCAGCCCCCCGCCCATACTGGGGCGATTCCAGCCCCCCCAGTAGGGTGATTCCCGCCCCGACGGGTGCCCCCCCCACCGTGGGGCGATTTCATCCCCCCCCCCACCGCCCCCCGCCGCCCCATACCCGGAGAGGGCTCAGATCCACGTCTCTCCAGACCGCCCGGTCCCCCGCCAGCCGCTGCCAGCGCCGGCAGACCCTGCGGGGGGGCGGGGGGGGCGGTGAGCACCGGGGGGGGGCGGCCGGGGGGGGCGGCCGGTCCCGGGGCCGGTCCCGGGGGTCCCACCTGGCCGCCCGCAGCCGGTCCCGTAGCGGCAGCAGCTCCAGAACCCGCAGCAAAACCGAATCGGGCAACACCGGCAGCTCCGCCGCCATCTTAAGCGGCTTCACCACACCGGAGGGGGGAACGGCGGGTGCGCGCGTCACTTCCGCTTCCGGCCGAACTTCCGGTAACTTCCGGTTCCGACGCAGGAGGAGGGACGCGGAGCTCGGGAGAGGCTCGGTGGGTTCCGGGAGGGGCTCGGAGGGGTCGAGACCCCCCTGTTTAACCCCTCCCTCTCCTCCCCGGTGCCTTTTCGCTCCTCCCCGTTAACCCCCGGTGTCCCACCCCCCCCTCCCGGTGTCTCCGCCGCCCCCCCGCCGTTAATTCCTCTCATCCCTCAGGCAGCCATGATCGAAGTGGTCTGCAACGACCGGCTGGGCAAGAAGGTGCGGGTGAAATGCAAGTATCCGCGGGAAACGGAGGGATTTTGGGGGGCGGGGGGGGTCTCCCGGTTTCACGGTTTTTCCTTAACGGCGCCGCCAGTACCGAGGATTCCATCCGCGATTTGAAGAAGTTGATCGCGGCGCAAACCGGGACCCGCTGGGACAAAATCGTCCTCAAGAAGTGGTGAGTGGGGCTGGGGGGGTGGAGGAAGCGGATCTTGGCCCGGGATGGCGGGGGGGGGGAGGCCCCGACGGCCCCTCCGGGGCCGTCGGGGCCCCCCCCCCCCGCCATCCCGGGCCGGTGAAAGCGATACCGGAGCCCTGATAGCTGTGTTTTCCCCGCAGGTACACCATTTTCAAGGATCACGTCACGCTGGGCGACTGTATCCTTCTCCAGGCGGGTGTTTTCCGGTGTTAACGTTTTTTTTTTTTTCCGCCATCCTTCTCCTTAATTCCATCTTCCAGATGAGATCCACGACGGCATGAACCTGGAGCTCTACTACCAGTAGCGGCTGCCGACCCTTCCCGCTTCCCCTCGGGGCTCTCTTCCCCGTTTCCCCCAAAATCCCCGTTTTTCCCCCCCAAATCCCCATTTTTCCCCCCGAATCCCCGTTTCCCCCCCCCCGAATCCCCGTTTCCCCCCCCAATCCCCGTTTTCCCCCCCCAATCCCCGTTTTTCCCCCCCCAATCCCCGTTTTTTCCCCCCCCAATCCCCGTTTCCCCCCCAAATCCCCGTTTCCCCTCCCCGAATCCCCGTTTTTCCCCCCCAAAATCCTTGTTTCCCCCCGCTAAATCCCCGTTTTTCCCCCCGAATCCCCGTTCCCGCCCCCGGTGGCGTCGAGCCGGAGCCATGTTGAGGCTGTAAAGCTCTGGAATGGTTCAGTGGTTTATAATAAACGTGTCTCTTGAGCCTCTGGTTGTTGCGTGGCTCCGGGAGGGAACCGGGACACCGGGAGCCGCCGAATCCCGGCGACGGGAACGACGCGGTTCTGTTTCTCTACGCCCTTTACGTCTTTTGGCCACCCGCGGCCACCGTCGCTCCTGCGTCACATGCCCAGACCCGCTTCTGGCTTCAATGCGGCCTCCAGCCCGCAGCCAATGAACGCCGGAAGGGCGCGCTCTTGCACCAATAGTAGCGCGGGGAGGGTGGGCGCAGCCTTCCTTGCGGCCAATCAGAAGAGGGGAAGGGCGCGTTGGCTCCGCCCCTCCCCGCGCCGCTGAGGCCGGGCCGGGTGCGGGAGGCGCAGCCGAGGGAAGATGGCGGAGGAGGAGAAGCTGCCCGCGGGGTGGGAGAAGCGCATGAGCCGCAGCTCCGGTACGAGCAGCGGCGGGGCCGCGGGGCCCGGGAGCGGCGGGCTGTGGGCAGCGGGGCGCGGGGCGAGCCGCGGCGGGGCGCGGGGGGCGGCCTTGGCGGTGGGGGGGGGGGGGGGGGACGACATGATGCTGGGGGGGCGTGCGGGGGGTTTGGGGCCGGGGCCCGGCGGAGGCAGAGCGGAGGAGGCCGGGTTGGAGCCCGGCAGGACGCTGTGCCCGCGGGGAGGCCGCAGAGGTCCCCTCGGTGGTCCTGTGGTGGTCCCCTTCGGTGATCCCCTTCGGTGGTCCCCACGGTGGTCCCCTTCGGTGGTCCCCACGGTGGTCCCTTCGGTGGTCCCCACGGTGGTCCCTTCGGTGGTCCCCACGGTGGTTCCTTCGGTGGTCTCCTTGGTGGCCCTCTCGGTGGTCCCCATGGTGGTCCCCTTCGGTGGTCCCCATGGTGGTCCCTTCGGTGGTCTTCTCGGTGGGGCCTTTCGGTGGTCCCCTTTGGTGGCCCTCTCGGTGGTTCCTTCGGTGGTCTCCTTGGTGGCCCTCTCGGTCATCTCCTTGGTGGTCCCCACGGTGATCCCTTCAGTGGTCTTCTCGGTGGGGCCTCTCGGTGGTCCCCACAGTGGCCCTCTCAGTGGTCCCATGGTGGTCCCCTCGGTGGGGCCACGGTGGTCCCGGGGAGGAATGTTGTCCATTGGGCTGGTGCTCCCAGTGGGATTTTGTGCTTTGCAGGGAGAGATTTCCCCGCTGAGCGGCTCCAGAGCATTCCCAGGACATGGTGGTCGTCAGCCTGGCTGCTCTGCACGTTTGCTCGAGGTGGGGGCGGAAAGAGGGTCCGTGCAGACCCTTCTTTGCCGGAACGACCGTGGCCAAAGCATCCTGGAGGGATTGAGCTCCGGGGCTGGCTGGAGTTAGCCGCTCCGGGCTGTTGGTTGGGATGGCAACCGGGAATTTGGGCTGTTTGCCACCAGGTCGGAGCTTCCCACCGGGCAGCTCTGCCGTTGCAACCCCCCACCATGGTTTGCTGGGCTTTTTTTCCCGAGTTTAGTCCGCTTGGAGCTTCAGTGGGGAGCTCTGGGATGAGGAATTCCCTAGGAGAAGGCAGGAATCATCCGTCGGTGCCGTGGGTTATCGCAGGTAACCCACGCGTGGCTTTGAGCAGCGGAATTCCGTGGCTTTGGCGGTGGATGTGGCAAGAGGTGACTCCCCAGGAGCTTCGTTTTCCAGGGAAAACGTGACCCTTTTGTGCAGGAAGGTCTTATTTTCGGGTCGAAAAAAGGGGATTTTCAGCAGGGAAGCTCTGTGCCACACAAAGAGGTGGTCTTGGCTACCAGTAACTCTGCGGGATGTGCTTACTGGAGGCTTTTTCACTGGTGTAAGTAGGGGTAGAGTGAGACTCAGGCTTATTCCCACGCCAGAAACGCGGCACCATCCACCTCCGGGTGTTGCCGGGGAGTGTTTGTGGTTCCTGAAGGCATCAGCGGGTGTTTTGTCGCTGGTCTGTGCCAGCATGGAGCATTGGGAAGGCAGCTGGAGCCTGATTCCGTCCCAACGGACACGATTCCCTAGGAAATCCTGAAGTCTCGTTTCCCACCTGGTGCGTTTGAGCTGATGGCGCAGCCGAGCGCTCGCAGAAATCGCGTCGTCGGGGCCGAGGGGCTGATTCCGGGGGGGTCAGAAATGGATTCTTGAGGTCAAGTAACACAAGAAGGACATGGAGCTGCTGGAGCGGGGCTGGAGGAGGCCACGGAGATGATGGGAGGGCTGGAGCACCTCTGCTCTGGAGACAGGCTGAGAGTTGGGGTGTTCAGCCTGGAGAAGAGAAGGCTCCGGGGAGACCTTCCAGCACCTCCCAGTGCCTAAAGGGGCTCCAAGAAAGCTGGAGAGGGGCTTTGGGCACGGGTGTGGAGTGACAGGACACGGGGTGATGGCTTTGAACTGGAAGAGGGGAGATTTCCATAGGATCTGAGGAAGAAATTCTTCCCTCTGAGGGTGGTGAGGCACTGGCACAGGTTGCCCAGAGAAGCTGTAGATGCCCCATCCCTGGCAGTGTTCCAGGCCGGGTTGGATGGGGCTTGGAGCAACCTGGTGTAGTGGAGGGTGTCCCTGCCCATGGCAGGGGGGTGGAACTGGATGATGTTGAAGGTCCCTTCCAACCCAACCCATTCTGGGACTGTAGAAGATGTCCCTGCCCATGGCAGGGGGTGGAACTGGATGATCTTTGAGGTCCCTCCCAACCCAACCCATTCCATGATCCTATAAGGTGTCCCTGCCCATGGCAGGGGGGTTGGAACTGGATGGTCTGGAAGGTCCCTCCCAACCCAAACCATTCCATGATCCTATAAGATGTCCCTCCCATGGCAGGGAGGTTGGAATTAGATGATCTTGGCAATCCCTTCCAACCCAACCCATTCCATGATAAGCAGCTGATTCTGGGGCTCGGCCGGGACCATTTTTTGTCGTTTTTTGGTTTTTTTTTTTGGTTTCCCCTCACCCCAGCCCCCCCCTCTGTGCCCGCAGGCCGTGTTTATTACTTCAACCACATCACCAACGCCAGCCAGTGGGAGCGGCCCAGCGGCGGCGGGCGCAACGGCCAGGGGGAGCCCAGTAAGGTCCGGTGCTCCCACCTCCTGGTGAAGCACAACCAGTCGCGGCGACCCTCGTCCTGGCGGCAGGAGCGGATCACCCGCACCAAGGACGAGGCTCTGGAGCTCATCAATGGCAAGTAAACGCCGGAGAGAGAGAGGGAGCGGGATGCTGTTGGAGGGGAAAAGTCATTTTTAAGGCTGGGGTTGGTTTGGTGTGTCAGGAACCTGCTAAATCCTTTATTTTTGATATTTTTTTTTTTGATTCGAACACGGACTTTTGTGCAGCGCAACCACCCGCTGCAAAATTCTTTCTCCAGGATTCAGTGACGTAAAGACAGGTCCCATCCCCTTTGTGTTTGGGTTTATTTTTCTTTTTTATAATGTTATTTCCAAGGTTCGTTTGTATTTCCTTTGCAAATGCGCGTTTTTCGATTAAAAATAAACTGATTGAAAGCTAAACCAGGTGTTCTTTAAACATTTCTTTTTATTGAATGGCACTTCACCCCTTGCCCAAGCAGCAGAGTAAATTCTGATTAACCTCTGCTTGAAATCGAGGTGCTTGTAGGGGGTGGTCAGCCTTGGCCGAGGTTGTATGGATGACCTGATTGGGTTTTTCCCAAAAAAAAAATCTTCTGGCTTGTGACCTGGACCAGGAGCCAGGGTCCTGCGTGTCCTCCAGGATAGGTGGTGTTGTGCAGCCTGGATTTTTCCGTGCGGCGCCGGCAGTGGGACGGAGTCGGCGTCGTGCTTCTTCCGAACACGGAGGTTTTGATCTGACGGAAGCGAGTTGGAGCTCCAGCTGTTCCTGTTGGCTTTTTCCTCTTAGGAGAAGGAATTTGGGGGCTCGGGGTGAGGTTTAAACCAGTCCCACCAGTTCAGCGATGAAACAGGGACCGTGCTCAGTGGTGCTTTCTGGTTGCCAAGAGTGGCTGGTGTGCTCTGGGCACGGATACGTGCCGCAGTCCCGTGCCTGCCTTGTCTTTTACGGCTCCAGGAATGAGGGAGGGAAGACAGGGAGCGTGTTTTGGCTGTTGCCCCTATCCTAATCCACCAGAAATTTAAGGACTCTCTCGTTTGGAAGCCCTGGGAGGGGAGGTTGCTTTGTTAAATAATAGGAGCAGCGAGGCAGCGACCAGCAGGTGGTATCTGCTCACCGCCTTTTGGAAAGGGAGGTTAAATTGCCTGGCACAGATGGGAATTTTTTGAGGGAATCGTGTCCTGCAGCTGAGAAAACGTGAGCAGAGGTGACAAAGCAGGTGGAAATCTGTGCCGAGGGAGTCGGGGCTGTGGCAGAGATAAAGAGATGGAAACAACGTCAGCCGAGCTGCAAATTCTCCCTCTGCCTCTCTCTCCTCTTCCTTTTTTCCCTTTTTTTTAAAGAATAAAACTCTTCTGGAGCCTTCTCCTGGAGCCATGCTTGCCAAAAGGCCACCGCAGAGGTGATGCGATGCACGACGCTGCCGTGCTTTGAGCAGGAATTGCTGAGCTTGGGTCCTTTTAAGAGGGAATCACTTGTGGTTTAGAAGGGAAAGTTGTCCCTGCAGAGGTATTTCGGGAGCTTTGGAGACTTTTGGATATGCAGATGTTCTAGAAACTGGTGGTATTTAGAAGCCTGAATTATTTGTGCTTAATGTTTGTCGTCGTCGTTCCTCGTTTGGGTGGTTTTCTGTGAGATGCTTTGCGACCTGAGAAAGGTGATGGAAAGGAGCTCCTGGAATTTTCCTTGGCTCAAAAGAATGGGATCAACTTTGGCAGCTTCCGAGCCTTCTCACTGTCCCATAACTTGTGTTTCGTGCTCTCCCTGTGGTGTCTGAGAGGAAAGACCTTGTGTAAATACCCTGTTTGTCTTCTCCCTAAAGGCTTTTAGGGAATTAATTCCAATAATGGGAATACCGTTGTCAAAAAAAATAACACCCTGAGCACCTTTGTGTCCACGTTTGTCCCATAAACACTATTCCTGGGAAGGTCGTAGGGAACGTCAGCTTGTGATGAATTATTTTAATTAAGTTTCTAGAAGTTACTTTCAGTTTCTAGAAGTTACTTTCAGTTTCTAGAACAGCTGGAACTTGTTGGGAGAATGCTCAGAATCCGTGAGCTCCTCTGGACAGATGTGCTGGACCTGGTGGATGTAGTTATCACCTGGAATTGGCTAAGCTGGTCTCCAGGGAGGGGTTTGACAGGCACAACACCACACGTTTTCCTGGTTTGGTGGGAGATGGGGTCTCTCCAAGATCTCCCTCCCAACTCTGCTCTGGTGTTAAGGCTTCATGGAATAAAAACCCAGGAAGGAAATTTGATTGGGGAGCTCTGTTCCTGCAGGAGAGGAGACGGGAAGTTGGTCCCTTCCAACCCAAACCATTCCATGATTCAATAAGATGTCCGTGCCCATGCAGGGCAGTTGGAACTGGATGGTCTGGAAGGTCCCTTCCAACCCAAACCATTCCAGGATTCCGTAAGATGTCCCTGCCCATGGCAGGGGGTTGGAACTGGATGGTCTGGAAGGTCCCTTCCAACCCAAACCGTTCCAGGATTCCAGAAGATGTCTGTGCCCATGGCAGGGGGTTGGAACTGGATGATCTTTGAGGTCCCTCCAACCCAAACCATTCCATGATTCTATTCTATGAACTTGGCTGATGTCAAATATTCCATTCGACGGCTCTTCCCCGATAATCAGGGGGGTTGGAGCTGGAGGGGTGCGTGGTCTGGGAATGGTTTTGAATCCCTTAAGGAAGTCACAGCGGAGAATTACCCGCAGTTTAGCCCCCCCCGTCGTGCTACAGCAGGACCTGGAGGGCTCAGCTCACCGGATGCTTTTCCCATGGACGGTCACATCGCCGGGAACGCGGGATTGGAAAAAAAATTCCAGATTTGAGCCTGATCCTGACATTAAAGGCAGCAAAACCCCAGCCAGCCGGGCTTTTTGTCCCTGGTGATGTAGGTCATCCCTTCTGCTGCTTCTGCTGGCAGCCCTCCTTTGCACTTCACTTCCCATTAATCTTTTGGAGCGTGAGCCCGTCCTGGTGTGCGATATTCCGGAGGAGCTCTTGGCTGTGCCCTCTGCTGTGGCATTTCCCACTGGTGTCCTCTCTGCCGTGGGCACCGCCGCTCCGGTGCCACGTTTCTCTCTTTTGCCATTTTGGAATTAGTGGTGATTCCACGTTTCCATCCTTCTCTTTCAGATCGAGCTCTCTGCACATCTGGAATTGGCAAAAAAAAAAAAGCTGGCAGTGCTTCCCCACCCTCCAGCCTGCTGTTTGCCTGTTTTGTCACCTTCCCCCTCTTTCTTGGGGCAGAATCAGCTGGGATTCATCCCAAAATCCAGCTCCTGAAAGCTTCTCTTCCCCAGTATTCTCCATTTCAGCACGATCCGTTGCCGTTCTTCATCTTTGCTCTTTTTTCACCATCTCCCCTTCCTCAATCCCACTTAACACCTGCTGATTTTTAGGGGCAGTTCCTTAAAACCTGGATGGTGCTTAATCCGTGGAATTTGGCTGAGATCATCTGGGGAAAAAGCTCCTCAATCCCACTTCACAAAGTTTAGGCACAAGCTGCAGGTGTCTCCTGCTGGTCCAGGTGGCATCAAACAAGTTCCTTGGCTTCAAAAAAAACCTTAGGCTTTTTCCAGGGCTGATCCCTGGCATGAAACGAGGAGGTTTTATTCATTCTGTTCCAGTGTGTAGGTGACTGGTTTTCCCCACGAACTGGTGAAACCCTCTTTCAAGCACCAGGACCCCACTGGTGTGACCAGAGCAGACAGTTTAGGATCTCAAAGTCAACACTCCCATCCTTAATTTGGATCCTTAATTGCTTTAACATCCTAAAGCTGGGATTTTGGACACTTCTGGATGCGATGCCCGCCGGGTGCTCGCTGGGGATTGGCAGCTCTGTGCGATGAGATGCATATTTCTGGTGGTGCAAGCACGGATTTTTGGGATAAACTCCTGTTTTGTCACCCAGTAGGACTGTTTGTGCTCCAGCAGCTTAGTTTAATGGGATGAACCGGCATCAGTTTCTTTTCCTACCACGGGAATCCTTTGAACTGCCTTCCACCCAGATAAAATAATCCTTTTTCTCTTTTTAACGCAGGATAAGTAGCTGTTCTCTTAAATTTGGCAGGATTTCAGACTTTCCTGGAGACTTTCTCCACCGGCACGCGTGCGCTTGGGGCCGCAGGTAGGATAAACACGGATAATCCCGTTAGGTAAAGCAGGTTCTGCCCTTTGGGAATTAAAAGAACTTTCTGTGGCTGCTGAGTGACGTTCAGGGCACTTGTTTAATTCCGAGGAAATTCTAGAACCAGAGGGAATCCATCTGCTCTTCCCGTTTTTACGGGAGGGAAAAGCAAACCTCGCTGTCCTCCGTGGATGCCGGAGCTTGAGGCCAGTGGCAGCTGATTCCAAGTGGGACTGGATTGGAGAGGAAAAACGGGCTGTAGGGTGGAAGGCTGATCCAAAGACTTAAAATCCCTTCGTTTTGGTCTTGTGAGCACTAAAGTGGGATAAAGAAATAAATTTAAAACCTGGTAGCCTGTGTTTTCGGTCGCTGCTGGATACATCAGCTCCCTCCTCTCCTTAAGGAATGTTTTCTTGCCTGCCCCCAGCCCTCCCAGGAATTTCCTCAGGTGGATAAAAATATAAAGTGTTAAAACGAGCTGGGAAATACTCATTCCTTCATCCTTTTGCATCACAAACCATCCTCTTCCTTTTGGGAGAGCATCGTAAAGCCGAACTCCTGAATTACCTGCGTGACCCTTTTCCAGGTAGGGATCTTCCACTGCTTGTGGATGCTCATCCCGATTTTTTTTATCGTTTTAGGGGTTTATCTGGCAAAGTGCAGACTCTGTGCACGTGCAGGCTGCAGGGCTTACTCGGGAGTGACCTAAAATTGGGAATTTAGTTATCAAAACCAGGAGGTTTGATAGTTTCGGAGAGGGAAGCGCCACTTGTCTTGGTTCTTCTGTTGAAGAACATCAGTTGCTTCCCAGTTTTTGGTTTTGGAGGTGGAAAGCTGCTCGGGTTTGGACTGGAAGGCAGTCAGGCTTTGCCTGATCTTTCCAAAGCTGCTGGGAAGTTTCTGGGAAAAGGGCTTTAAAAATTAAACAAATCCTTAGTGAGAAATGAGTTTAGCACGGAGAGTTCCTGTTCCTCTGCGCTTCAGGATTCTTCTGGGAGAAGAATGCTTAAAATACACGGATGGATGATTTTTACAACATAATTTACTCTAAATTTATCCCTCGTGGTCCAAAGCGCAGAAGGAAAACCCTCTGGCAGGAGCAGGCTGCTGGGGTGGGGGGGGGGGGGTAACTGGCAGCCGGACCTGGCAACTGGTTTTAAGTTATGTTTTGGTGGGAGGTGGCTGCAGGTCGGACCAGTGATGGTTTGGGGTTGTGGTTACTGGTGAAGGAAGGAGCTGGAGGGGGTTGAGCCGCAGGGAACGGCGCGGGATTTTCTCCTCGTCTCCAGGATCCGTGGAAACGTTCCCCGCTGGCATCTCCGGAGTCTGTGATTAGTGGCTCCACGATGGTGTCGTTGAGCTGTTGGCTGGAAAAATGGGATCCCTCTCCTAAATTTTCGTGGTCCGAGCTCGCAGCGGGGAGTTCCGCCGCGCCAGGACGGCGAGGAAGAGCTCTGGGTTAAAACTTCACGTGTTTCTTAACTGACCTTTTAAAAAGCTGTCTTGATAAATAATTCCCTCCTCTGGGATTCTCCCTGCTCCGTCTCCTACCGAGGGGAGCCCTTCTGGAATCAAAAGTTCATCTATTTCCAAACCCAATAATAAATTTCCATGTTTTGGGGAGAGGAGGAGGAGGAATCAACTTTTTTTTTTTTTTTTTTTAAATAGAAGCTTGAACCGAAACGGACCACGAGGCGAAGATGGGAACGTGCTTGGAAAAAACCAACGGAGCCAAGTGCTTTTGGGGTGTTGGGAAAGTTTGGGAAAGTTTGGTTCTGGCTCTGTCTTCGTTCAGGAGGTTTGGAAACCTCACTTTGTGTGCGGACGTGGCCGTTTGTTCCCTTCTTTCCCCGGGTTGTAAAGCTTAAGGGAAGATTTTGGGTTTTTTTTTTCCCCAATTTTTCCTTCCCTCTGACTGAATGACTCTGTATTTACAGGCTACATCCAGAAGATAAAATCAGGAGAAGAGGATTTTGAATCCCTGGCTTCCCAGTTCAGCGACTGCAGCTCGGCGAAAGCGGGGGGCGATCTGGGAGCGTTCGGAAGAGGTGAGTGGGGCTGCCAGGTGAGCATCCTGGCAGGGGCTGGGGATTAATAACACACCCCACTGCGGAGGGAATGAACTGGAAATGGAATTCCATGCTGGGCAGCCTGCTGGGTGGGAAATGGAACTTGATGCCTAGGAGTTAAACCAATTAGGAATGCAACCATAATGTTATTCCAGGCAGAACCATAATATTATTCTAGGCAGAGATGTGCAAACACCTGGCATGAAATTGGCTTTTCCCTCTGGAAAAGGATTTTCCAGTTAGGCTGAATGGGAATCCAGTTGCTCAGGGTAATGAGCCGTGAATAAGGATAAGCCTGGCTAACGGCACGCCGGATAAACGATTCGGCGACGAGAAGATTAACAAATTGGGGAAATCAGGACAATTTGCAGCCTGCTGAAATGGTGTTGCTGGTGAGGGGATTTGTTATGGGATTATTGATCCAAAAGCTGGTGGATTCCACCTCGTTAAGGAGATTTGCTGGTGTGGGAGGAAGAATCTTTGGGATGGGAAGGTTTTGCTTTGTCCCACGGATGCTTTTTGCAGTGATTTCCGCCAGGAGGGAAATAAAAAGCGATAACGTCGTGAGTGCAGCTGCAATATCCAAAGAAAAACCCCCAAATCTCTTTACAGCGGGAGCATCCATGAATATTTTATTTGAAGAGGGCCAGGGAATGCTGTCCTTATTGTTATAATCCATACCCCAAAGTCCCAGGGACTTGCAGCGATCCCGAAACGGTGAGCAGCAGCCCAACGTGGTGTTTTCCTGGAAGTGTTTTTCCAAAGCTCATGCTCAGGGGTCGTGGGAAGTGAACTGAAACCTTCGGAAGCCCCTTCCCTGCTCCGACCCTGCCTCGAATCCGTGGCTTCTGGGAACTTTGCACAGCTGCATCGCCGTGCCCGGCTGCTGGCTCGCTCGGGGTTTGAACATTCCAGCAGAAAACAGGAGGGTTTCAATGGAAAACAGGAGGTTTTAAACATTTCAACAGAAAACAGGAGGATTTGGACAGAAAACAGGAGGTTTTAAACAGAAAACACGAGGGTTTGAACAGAAAACATGAGAATTTAAACAGAAAACATGAGGGTTTAAACATTCCAGCAGAAAACAGGAGGGTTTAAACAGAAAACATGAAGGTTTAAACATTTAAGCAGAAAACATGAGGATTTGAACAGAAAACATGAGAATTTAAACAGAAAACATGAGGGTTTAAACATTCCAGCAGAAAACTTGAGGATTTAAAACAGAAAACTTGAGGATTTAAACATTCCAGTGGAAAACATGAGGGTTTGAACAGAAAACATGAAGGTTTAAACATTTGAACAGAAAACATGAAGGTTTAAACATTTAAACAGAAAACTTGAGGGTTTAAACAGAAAACATGAGGATTTAAACAGAAAATTGAGGGTTTGAACAGAAAACATGAGGATTTAAACAGAAAACATGAGGATTTAAACAGAAATCTTGAGGGTTTAAACAGAAAACTTGAGGGTTTAAACATTCCAGCAGAAAATATGAGGGTTTGAACAGAAAACATGAGGATTTAAACAGAAAACTTGAGGGTTTAAACATTTAAACAGAAAACTTGAGGGTTTAAACAGAAAACATGAGGATTTAAGCAGAAAACATAGGGATTTAAGCAGAAAACATGAGGATTTAAACATTTCAACATGGAACCTGAGGATTTAAGCATTTCCAAGACCGGCGGGCTCGCGTCCCACCCCGCGTGCAGCCCCTGCTGCTGAAGCCCACCCAGCTTTGGGAAGTTCAGCTGCGCTCGGAATGTAGATTTGTTTTTTATTTTTTCCCCCAAAAATGGTGTTTTTAATCACTCTTCCTTTTTAGGGTGCAGCGTGGCTACAGCTTGGCACCGGTTCCATCCTCCAATAGCTCCTTTCAGGCAGGAATAAACAGGGATAATTTATTGGAATTATAAATTAATAATTTCTTAAAAATGGGTTTTTATTAACCCTAAGGTGCTGTGTCTGCTGGTTTGGGGTCAGCAGAAACTGAGCTTTTTGGAGATGTATGGAAAGAGATGGTTTTTTAAATTTTTTTTTTTAAATTATTATTTTTTTCTGGCTGCACCAAAAATTACAGGAATGTTGCAAAAGCCAATTTCCACTAGATGGCATTGGAACGGCACGTGGTGGCCAAACCCCTGCGCTGTCCCTCCACCCCCCTCCCTGCCTCTTCTTTTATTTTATTTTATTTTTTTTTTTAACTGGGCTGAAAATGGAATTTGTTAGAACTTGGAGCCCTGGTTACTTCAGAGGTGAAGTTATTAAAACATTTCAATTTGTCTTCCTGAAACCCTTTGAATAAGTCATGTTTCTGCTCACGGAAGACCGCTGCGGTGCAGCAAAGAGGCCGTTACCGCATCCGAAGGAAAGATTTCGGGTCCTAGTGGAAAATAACCGGAAAAAATTCAGGTGGTGAGGCTGGTCTGGCTGCCAGTGGCTTTGTCACTGGAAACTGGGAGCTGGGGGAGCTGCTCACCTCTCCCAGCAATGAATCCAAACGCTGAAACGAGGAATGAAACTCTGCAAAGCCGCGTGCTGCGGTAATAAAACACCTTTTTTTTGTTGTTTTGAAGGAGAAAATACGGAGCTGGAGCTGTTGCTAAGCCTGAAAGGGAGGAATTGAGCATCTTTTGTGGCATCTCTGCCTGGTTAGAGAAAGGGGGATGGATGGATGGTTGGATGGATGAATGGATGGGTGGATGGATGAATGGATGGTTGGATGGATGGTTGGATGGATGGTTGGATGGATGAATGGATGGTTGGATGGATGGATGGATGGTTGGATGGATGAATGGATGGGTGGATGGGTGGATGGATGGATGGATGGATGGATGGATGGATGGATGGATGGATGGAGTCCTGCAGTAAAACATAAATTCCGGAGGTGCTGCTGGGTTGGACATGATGCAGCTGGGATGGGCAGTCTCTGACGGGGCCAGGAAGGTCTGGTTTGCAGAGAGAGCAGTAAATCCCGTGGCATCTGCTGCCCATCCAGCTGCCAAGGAGCTGGCTGCAGCCCCTTCCTAACGTGCTGCGGAGTCCCAGGCTCCAGCACCTGCCTCCGGAGCTCGGAGACGGGTCGTCGTGAACCTCCAGGAGATCGATGGCCCTGGAAGTTCATCAACTGAAGTCCATCAACCTGCTGGCGAGGCGCTGGTCACCTTGAGGGAGGCTTTGTGAGCGTGGTCAGGGCTCAGAGCAGAGGAGGGGTTCCTTCCCTCTGTTCCTGGGGCTGTCACCTCCTGGCATTCCCTGCTGGGTGTCTTCTTCTCCTGCTGAAGCTGAGAGTCCCCCATTCAGGCTTCGACCTAAAACCTCGTTATTTCAGCTGGGGTGGGTGGTTGCTCTGCTCTAACTTTCATCCCAGGGAACTGGATCAAAATACCATCCCTCCACTACACCAGGTTGCCCAAAGCCTCATCCAACCTGGCCTTGAACACCTCCAGGGATGGGGCAGCCACAACTTCTCTGGGCAACTTCTCTTTTTTTATTATTTTTTTAAAAATTATTATTAAAATAGTGCTCTGTGAGCGTCTTTCCTCGCTGCGCTGCCGTCGGCAGGAGCTGAACAAACCCCCCCTGTTTAAAAAAGAAAAAAGCTGTGTCTGTGCGTGGGTGAGTTGTTTTGAGTCATCTTCTGGGAGGAGATGACAACAAAATTAACCCCTGCCAGGTATTAATTGGTGACTTTGTTGTTTTGCCTGGAAGCTGTCGGTCCCCCGGCATCTTCTGCTGGTTGCTGGGCTCAATTTTGGTGTCTGCTCTCTGCAGGTCAGATGCAGAAACCTTTTGAAGACGCCTCGTTTGCGCTGAGGGCCGGCGAGATGAGCGGACCAGTTTTCACAGAATCAGGGATCCACATCATCCTACGCACGGAGTGAAGTGCCTTGGCCAGGTGGCGGAAGGAAAGGGGCGAGGGGAAGAAAGGCGAAAACAAAACAAAAAAAAATATAAAAATAAAAAATGAAACCTACTCCAACCCTGCACTCTCCCGAATGAACTTCATATCCAGTTTCAAAAAGAAAACAACAACAAAAAAAAAAGCTCATTTCATATCTCAGCATCTTCTGTGGCACCTGGCACACAGTTTTTCACCTGCATGGTTAGCCAAGGGTGAGAAAACAATCGGAATAAGCCAGTAGCATCTTCCAGAAAGCAGAAAGAACGTGAAACCCAACGTCCTGGCGCGCCACGGCTGCTCCACGTTCTCCTCCGGCGAGGAATTGTCAGGAATTCCGTGCTTCCCACCTCCCCCCCCCTCCCAGTTAGAGACACGGAGTATTTATTGCGGCGCCGACGACGGCGAACGCTGGTGCTGTGACGGCACGAGCTCCCCGACCCTCTGCATGTTTGTGGCAACCCCTTCCGATCCCGGATGGAATTTGCTCTGCGGGCCGGTCCGTCGGCTCCTGGGACTGGGATTATCTAAAGCCATCCATAAATCGACCGCGAGATTAGCCAAGGATGAGCCAGCTTAGCACGAGGTGTCCGTCCGGAGCTTCCCTTCCCGCAGCCGTCTCGCCGTGGGTCGTCCCTCCGTCCCGGCGCGCGGCGGCACCGGGAGCCCTCCCCGTTCCGACTCCAAGATGCCTTTTGGTTCCGGTGGCAACCAAGAGCGGCTCATGGCCAGTAGCCCCCCGCTGCGGGAAGGTCGGCGGCAGCCCGGGATGCAGGATGTGGGATGCAGGATGCTCCGTGCTTCCCGGTCCAGCCCCACGTCACTCCGTGATTCAGACACGCCGGTGCCGTTCCGCGGGGCGGACTGGGTTGGGGATTTTCAGTTTTAGCTAAAAAGCTGTTGGTTTGACTGGTTTGGTTGGTTGATTTTTTTTTTTTTTCCCATCCCTCCTCAAGCTCCTCTCGATCCACTCGTGGTTTCAACACTGTAAATCCTTGTTTTCCGGTTGCGCTGCGTTGCTTCCGTTTAGCGAAATAAAAACGGGGGAAAAAAAGAATGAAATAACTGTAAATCCCAGCTTTGGCCCAGTGCAAACCAGCTGTCCAGTCCCAGTTCTCTCCAGCAGACAATAAAGCCCTCTCCAGTTTAATGCTTGGAGCGCTCCGGTGTTGATTTATTGGTTATTTCTCCTCCTCTGCCGGCAGGGACCTTGTGGCTCTGTCAGGAAAACACAAAGCTCTGCGAGACGTGCCGGGTTGGCTCTTG